>NC_037679.1:77943928-78239857 GCF_003255815.1 Theropithecus gelada | reverse complement strand
CAGTGGCACGATCTCGGCTCACTGCAGCCTTCGCCTCCTAGGTTCAAGCAATTCTCCTTCTTCAGCCTCCCAGGTAGCTGGGATTATAGGTGCCTGCCACCAAGCCCGGGTAATTGTTTTTTGTATTTTTAGTAGAGACGGGGTTTTGCCATGTTGGCCAGGCTGGTCTCAAACTCCTGACCTCAGGTGATCTGTTTCACCTCAGCCTCCCAAAGTGCTGGGATTACAGGCATGAGCCACCGCACCCGGCAGAATGAGCAATAATTTATCTTATATTTTAAAATAACTAAAAGAGTGTAATTGGAATGTTTCTAACACAAAGAAATGATACATGCTTGAGGTGATGGATGCACAATTACCCCGATTTGATCCTTACATAGTGTAAGCCTGTATCAAAACATCACATATACCCTGGAAATATATATGTAAGAATTACATTTTTTAAAGGAAAAAACAAAAAAGGTGCTCCCTATGGGTTAAGAATTAGAAAAAGGTGCCTTTACTGGCCAGACAGATTAGAAAAGAGATGGTACACCTTTTTCTGGGCTGCAGCAGTCCTGAATCTGTATTCAGAGCTTGGTAAATGGAGAGCAGGGGGTTTGGATCTCCCAGTTGCTCTCCATGCTGGTCACCCTCTCAAAGAGCACAACCAGCATGACATCATGTCCCTAGCAGGTACATCTGGAATGAGCAAATCATCTCACTCCATCTGGCCTGCTTAGAAGATTCCTCTGGCACAGAGGAGGTGGTAGCCTGAAGACATTCATTCCTCCTTCTTTTCAGCTGAACTCTACTTGGTATTGTCTTTACAAGTCTCACTGGGCTCTGTTTATCCTTCCAGGTGGTAGCAGTATTTTCACAAAGTCATCAGCAGAGATGTTCAGATAGTTTAATGGTCTCCTAAACCCCAGACTCCACCTTCTGCAGAGCTCTCCATTCACTCCACACGAAGAGGAGGAAGGAAGACACACCTGAGGGAAGCCCAAGACAGGATGGGAGAGGTCTGACCGTGAAAGTGCAGAGGAGACATTAGAGTTGTGAGCTTCTGATGGGCTGACAATAGGGGCCTCTCATGGTCTTGCCTCTGCCCTTGCATCCCTGGGTATTGCCTTCCTAGTCAGCTACTCTCTCTGGCACGTAAGGTGCAAAGAGTCACCGCCCTCCGACACTGATACAACAGGATGGTTCTCCTTTGCTTCTTTCTGCCTCCTTATTTATGTAATAGGCCTCTCATAATTCATCTTTGAAGAGCTCCTCTTCATGCATTGGGAGTTTCTGTCTGTGCATGCAACTGCTGTTTGTCCCCAAGACACTTGTTAGCAAGAGCCACTCCAGATCCTCTGTCATCTGGTAATAATGCCCTCCAGGTACCCAGGACCCCCTTTTAAGAGCTGGAGCCCTCACACCAGGGTTCTCTTCTTTGGTCAAATTTTACCTCTTCTTCCATCTTAGCCCTCACCCTCCATGATGTCTACATAAAAGCCTACTCTTGGGGTTATGGCATGAAAATCCAGCTTTACAAGATCTACTTAATGATCAAGTGAAATAATGCCTGTCTAATCTGGATTCTTAGAAGTCGAGATGGAAAATGAGTGCCAATAACTTGAGAGGGGAAGGAACCTCTCTAGTGGAGTGTGGAAATGATGTAGAGGAGAGAGGGAGCCAAAAAAAGATGCATTATCAAACCAGGTATTACAGTGGGCAGCGGATACTTAATTTTGGTGATGACACCCTGAGAACCAGTGTAGAACATGCACCCCAGAGTTAACCTCAACCAAGGAGTGAGGGAGCTGGGATATTTATACACCAGTTCCCCATCACTCACAGGTTGAAGGTTGAACACTGGAGCATAAATTCTCTAGTATGTCCAGACTGCCAAACAGGCAGAGAAAATAGGTTTTGGCAGCAGAGAATACCATCTGGAAGCTGGAAGTCAGCCATGTGCCCCAAAGTGCAGAGGGTGAGGATCTATATATGGACACTATCTGCTTCAATACCCCAGATCAACACTGGAAAACCGGTGAGCCGAAACCGGTGAGCCGAGTTATGCTTTGTTTCAGACATGCTTTCTTTAGCTCCCTTAGTATGTCGGAAGTAAATTGGAATTAACTGCCAACATTGGTAGAATAGGGAGGTTTCACATAACAACCCCATTTCCAGTTTCTGTTGAAAAATAAGATCTGGCAACATTGGGCCCGAATCCCTGACTGGCAAGAATCAGCTGAGAGTAATTACAGCTTCCCCTTTTAGATGGGGCATGAGATCTCCTGACCCCAAACCCATGAGATCATTGTACTCATATCTATTAGCTGCCTGGCCACCAAGACATCTAAGTTGGAGACCCTCTGTTTTAAAAGTTTGTTGCTACTCTGATCCCACTGTAAGCAACATAAACCCGGTACATTTTGTATGTTTCATGTCTTCCCTCCAGATCTGTGAAGTGAATTGCTCCATCTCTCCCATCTTGATCTGTTTAATCCCTCTTGGACTTTCGTCAATGAAAGGAACTGGGAGACCAGATCCATTAAACCATATCCAGACCTCAGAGTTATTATAAACTCCTTCTTTCTGGATCAGGGTAGTCAGTCTCAGACTTTTTAAAATTTATCTAAAAAAATTTTAAATACAGAATGCTTTTCATGAACTCAAGGCCATTGGGGGGAAGTGAGCAAATATTTCCCTTTTTACTCTCTCAACCCCCTCCAATGTGAAGCTCCAGTATCTCCTCTCTCTCTCTCTCTCTCCACTCCAAAGCTCGCCTCATCTCCTTGTTCCTTAATATACTCAGTGTTCACATTCAGGTTTTTCTAATAAGTAATTAAATCCCCCCACCACGAACTCCAGCTCCCTGGCGTTTCACTGGGAGTCTCTCTCAGCCCTCCGGGGAAGCCGGCACTGTTATTTATTGTTTTTGTTTCAAATCATTATTTAATCAAGAACGGGGAAAAAAGGCAACCTCTCACTTACACTTCAAAATTTAATTTCAGCTGAATTCCGAGATCAAGAGGCAGCACGGCCTAATAGGTTACAAAAATACAATCAAGAAGAGAATTCCAATTAAACTGAACAAGTCCATTTACTGAGCTTCAAATGGCCCCATGGAGAGAGACGGCTATACATTTTTTTGTTCTTCCCTGCCATATGGGGGACTGGAAATTCTCATGTGAGTATGGAGCTGTATGGCAGAGCTTTTAGCTAGAGGGTTCTGGTTGTTCCTAAAAAAAAAAAAGCTTTTGTTTCACAAAGACATTAAGTTTATTTTCCTTTCTTTGTTCATCTTCCTTAGTGCACTAATTAGGAAGACAGCAAAAGAATGGATTCATTGACCTGGTGGGAGTTCATTTGGGAGGAGGAGGAGATGGAGAAAGAGAAAGGAGACGTGCCGGGCATTATGGGAAGATGACAAAGTCCTTTAGGGCTGGGGCTATGCCATGGGGCTGTACACTGCATTGAACCTTTGGTAGGCAGAGGTGGTCTGGCCTCCTTATTCTTTTCCTTAAGCAGGAGCCAGAGGGAATGACAACTTCAGGCTCACCCTTTCTTCGAAGCCTCTCCTGAGGACACCCTGCCCACCTGTTCTCAGAAATCCCCACCTGGACCCAGTTAGACACATTTTCACCAGCCCAAATTGAAACAAAAACAAATAAGTTCAATGTAATTAGTTTTTCATCCTGCTAAATACTTTCGATTTAAAGACTCATTTTTTTCTTCCAAGGTCATGTCTTTCCTTCTTGTTCTAGTAGTAAAATCTCCCTTCAGTGATAGAAAATAGTCGTTTTCTTTTTTCTGTCCTTCCTTAGCAAAAGTAAAAGTTGACAAAGCTATGTCACCTCCCATTAAACAAAACAAAGCAAAACAAAACAAAACAAAAACAAACAAACAAAAAACCAATGGCTCAGAAAATCCCCAAATCTCATCTCATCCACGTTCTGTACTTTGGTTCCTCTCTTCTCTCAACTATGATGATGGTATTAAACGTTGGATGTTGAGTCTCCCAGCTGGGCAAGAGCTCAAAGGCTTTGCAGAACGTGCAAGTACCTGGACCAGGGGTCAGAAGGCCTTGGCCATCCAGATTCTCCCTCAGCCCCGTTTTCCCTATCTACAAAGTGGGAAGCATATTCCCATCTTGCCTTTCTCCTGGGGTTGGTGTGAAGTTCACCTGAGATCTTGGATGGATTCAGCTTTTTGAAGCTAGAGATACTCTGAGAACATCATATCTGGGTTTATCTGGGATAAGTTTAGTAAAGCTGCTATGATGACAAAAAATATTATGGCAACTAGCATACATTGAGGGTTATGTCCCAAGCATTGGGATAAATTTTTTCACATAGAGCATAAGCCACATGAGGGCAGGAGAGTAGATGCTTAATGTTTATTTTTGAAATGAATGGATGCCTTATCTTACTCCATCCTCATAACAATCTTATAAGTAGGTATGATTATTATTAGCTCAAGGCACAGATAAGGATACTGAGGCCCAAAGACATGAGGCACAGAGGAGGTCATGTAATTAAACACAGGACTCTGAGGTCAACATGGACCCTGGATTCAAACCCTAGCTTCTCTGTTGAATAGCTGCCTTTTACTTAATTTTTTTTGGACTGGGGTTTCCTTATCATAAAGTGGAGATATTCGGGGAAGCTCCATTGGAAAGCTATTGTAAAAATAAATGCAATGATGATGATACATGTAAACAATCGGCCTAGCACCTGGTGCATAGTAGGTGCTTAGTAGGCATTAGTTATTGCTGTCACCCAGAGTCTCACAGGGAGAGATCAAGAACTCCAGGGTGCCCAGATCTACTCCAAAGCTCATGTCTTAATCACATTGCCTCTTCCAGTTTACACATTTCATGAAATCCTCTTTTATGGACTATGAGTTCTGCTTTTATTCTTATTATTTTTGGTTTCGACATCTGTACGGGTTTTTGTTGACAGGCATTAGCAACTATTGGCCCAGGCTGAAGGCAAGAGGAGGAAACAAGAAACCTGCCATTGTCTTTGGCCCAGCTCCAGTCTTGATCAGCCTCCTTCTAGATTCCCTCTCTGGTTATGATAGACTTGATAGAGAGCCCTATACCACAGGGAAAGGGCTTGGCTAATCCTTGGAGCCAAGAGTCCCTCCATCATCCAATCCACCCTCCCATCATCCAGTCCACCCTCCATGCCAGCTATCAGGGTAAGCTTTCAAGGCACAAACCACAACTCATAACAGTTGCCCTTTCTCCCAATTTGGTTACATTCCTAGGTACCAACACCTCACAGGGCCTATTTTCCCATCTTCGAAATGATGATAATAATTGCACCTACTTCAAATAACTGTTTTAGGTATCAAATGAGGCAAAAATTATGTAAAGTATGTGACAGTGCCTGACACATAGTGGTGTTTTCCCCTCCCTCTGTCCATCAACCATTGCAACCCAATGAACTCCTATGCATCCTTCAAAGCCCGGTTCAAATAATCCTTTATTGGTAAAGTCTTCTCAGACATCAAGACAACATTGTCTGGCCCTTACTCTGTGCTTCCATGACACATTGTAGTTGCTTTCATCACTGCCAGGAGTGACATTCACAGTATTCAATAACTAGTTGGTTGTGGGTACTGCCCCACCACAAAGGAAGCTGGCTTTGACGCTGAAGGGAAGTAGTTGTCACTTTTCAGTTTCAGGATTCTGAGAAGATCCAGAAAGTGCCAAGGAAGAGGAGGGATGGCTAGGTTGACTGGGGTTGGGTAAGGTAATGACAGGGCCTATTTACCAACTGGCATGAAAATATTTGAATATTTTACAACTGGAGAAGGTACTGGTACTCCTGACTCAATCCCAGCCCTAACTACAAAACAATCACACTATATTGCAGCATTCTTCTGACTACTAGACTGTGAGCCCCTGGAGTTCAGGAAGAGTAGTATTTTTTTTTTTCTTTTTTACAATCTATCTGTCTCCCCAGTGCCTTGAACAGAGATGGTGGAGTGAAGATAAGGACCATGTGTGAGGCTGTGAGGGGTCTCTAAACTCTCTTGGGATTCTCTATTTGGATTTGGGTGCTGACCAAGCAAGAGAGCTTCAGGTTACCTTAAGCTCACCAACTAAGATTTCCATTAAGAACCAACCCCCAAATTTTCATATTCATATATGTAAATAAGTCCCTTGATATTATGCAACTGTCCTTGATTTTTTAAAAGAGCTGTGCATGTGAAATACCTGTAATCAAATATGGCATAGACAATCCTTCATGCTTGAGCTCCTCTTTACCTCCAGAGCCCATATCTTGCCCTGGAATTTTATCTCAACTCTCAATTCTAATCTTTATTTTCCCCTTCATTGGCTCACCCTTAGCTTTTCTGGTAATTGTTACCTTCTCTGCCCACCCCTAACCCTAATCCCAGTTCCCTCCCCTGTCTGCTAACCTTGTACCCCAATTAAGCATCTGAGCATCAATTGTTGTGCATTGCCTTTAACTGTTTTTAACTTGTCTGTCTCCCTTCATTGGAAGGCACAGGCTATTTTTTTCTTAGTAATTGGATCCTGAGATAAGTCAGAGCTTGACCCTTTGTAGATGTTCCATAGGTGTTTGTAGACGTAAATGAATGATCAGACAGGTGATTCAATGAAAATGTACTGTTAGCTTTAACAGAGAGAAAAACTTGGGGCCAGGACCCTTGGAAAACCTTTGATCCAATCTGGAAATTTCTTCCATCTCTGCTTTTGTAATGGAGAAGATGAGAAAGGGCCATGCATGAGGAGCACTCAAAGAACCAGATCCGGGGCCATGTGATTCTTCCGGGAGCCAGGCAACCTTGAGTGGGGCAGGGTAGCCATTTGGGCTACAGCTACCATTTAGAATGGAAAGAAATTGGTCTGGGAAGCAGGGGCCCTGGCTCAAGTCGCAGCCTAGCCTGTGCCTGGAACTATACTACTATTACTACTACTACTACCACTGCTATTACCACTGCTACTACTATTGTGGCTACTACTATCACCACTACTATTGCCACCACTACTATCACCACTGCTATTTCCACTATTACTTCTACTGCTGTTACTATCACAAGCAGTAAGCATTATGCAGCATTTACTTCTTGCCTGTTATACTCTAAAACTTTTACTTACATTGTGCCATTGAATTCTCATAACATTCTTATGAGGTAGGTCTTATTGCTATCCTTGTTTTGCAGTTTTTGAGGAAACTGAGACACAGAAACTTGCTCAAGGAGCCACAGCTGGTAAGTGCAGCCAGGATCTGGAATGTTGTCATCATATTTTTTGTCAAGTTTTGCACCTGTGTCAAGTACTGGGCTCAACAGCTGCCTTTTGAAGAAGAGACTGTTATTATCTCTATTATTACTATTATTATTTTTTACAGATGAGGAAACTACAGCTTAGGAATATTTAAGTAATTACTCCTATCTCAGGGATATGATGTGACCACAAATTCATAATCCCATGTTTTTAAACAACTCTGCCTTGCCATAGCCCATGTAAATCATTTCCTTTCTGTGAATCTCAGTTTCCTTTCTTAGTAATCAGAGCATTACACTAGCTGAGCTCTTAAGGCCTCTCTTATAGGTACAGGTAAACCCTGGCTTTTAGCTCTTCTGATAGGGCCAGGCTCATGAAGAACAGTGAGGCATTGTACCTCAAAGCCATCAAGAACCTGTGTGTTTTAGGAAAGCAAACTACCAATAGCCAATCTGGTAACCTCCCCAGCTTGTGTGGGTGGACAGACCTAGCTTTTTGTAACATCTTGACAGACATGTCTTATTGGAAAACCATCCCAGACCTGTAAGAAAGTATAAGCCAGTTGCTTCCAATGGCACTTTTTAGCTAGGGTCAATTGGGACCTCCAGATGGACCACCACGAATACCATGATCAGGGAGATTAGGCATCCTTTGCTAACTTAAAAACATTCCTCTACCTCTTCATGCTCATATTTCAAATTTATCTTTACCTTTGCCACAATCCTCCTGGGAGACAAGTGGGATAATCATGCCCATTTCTCAGGTGAGAAAGCTGAGGTTGATAGGGGTAAAATGACAAGTCCAGCCAAAACAAGACTCAAATCCAAGCCTCTAGACTTTGTCGTGCTGGGAAGACCCCTTTTTAGGATATTTGTGTGAGAGAGAGTACACAGGTGGGCATTTGCCATCTGCAAGGACTCAGTAACCACAGACATCTCTACCAAGAAGGGGTCTGGGGACAGTTGCAGATGGTTCCAGGTAGGCAGAGGATTTGGGTAAAACTAGACCTTGGTGATGCTGGGTGTCTTGACTGGTAAAGAAGTTTCCTGGAATGCACTGCAGATAATTATTGTGTCAACCAGGCCCAACTGTTGTCATTGCTTTCCCTTTCTTGACATCCCCACAAGGACCCCTGAACTTTTCCTTGCTTCCACCTCATCCTTCCTTAGGGAGCATCTACCTGAAATTTTCAAGTTCACATGTAGCTAGAGAAGACAGTCCCTTTCACAGCTGTTTGCTGCAATTGTAGACTCTATCAATGTTGACTCTCTTCCTGTTAATCTCTCTGTCTCTTTAGAGTCTACAAAAGGCCTTCATGTACTTTATCTTATTGGATATTCCCAACAATCACATATGGAAGTGGTATTTACTTCAAGTTTACCAATGAGAAAATGGAGATTAAGTAATTTGCCCAAAGCCACACAGCTAGAAAGTGGCCATACTAGAACTGAATTCAGATCCATTTCTAAGTCTCTTGCTCATGGTGTCAAACTATCTGAAGTCAAAATTCCAGCTTGTCCTTGTTGACTTGGGGCAGCACCGCTTAATTCTATTCAATGCTCTGTTGCTAAATTGGATTAACTCTTGCCTTGCTCTGGGGCTTTACCCTAGCCCTTAACCTCTCTGAGCCTTAATTCTTCTTTCCCATCTGTAGAAGGGACTAGTGAGAACAGCTGTGACCTCAACTCCCAAGACCTTGTGTGGCTACATGAGAGGATGCAGGTCAAGAGCTATGACCTCCTTGGAAGAAGACTGTCATATAAATTCAAGGTCATGTTTATAGGTGAAATGAAATCCCAGCTGCCAACCAATGTTGCTATCCAGCTGGCATTAAAGATGCAGACTTCATGTAAAAGCTGGAGTGCCTCTGTTATGTCAAAGAGCCCTTCTTTTCCTTTCTCTCCCAAAAACAAACAAACAAACAAACAAACAAACAAACAAACAGAAAATCCTCCTATGGTATCTTAAACATGTCTTCCTGCAGATATCACTCTGGAGACAAGTATTTATTTGTCAACATTCCCCTGACAAAAGACTGGATATTCAGTTTTTCTCCCCCTTCCCCCCCAAATCCCCAAGCCAGTGTTGCCAAAGTCTGGTGAATGATCATTTGGTTCATCATTAATGAGGTCTGTAGCCAGTGGGATATTTTGTCAGAAATTGAATTAAAATGTATCATATACTGCCCTGAACTTGTGCCTCCATCTCCCCCAAGTGTCGTGGCCAAGGCTGGCAGAGGAGGCTGTGAAGAATACTTACTACACCCCTGGCTGACAGGTAGCCAAGCATCTGGAGGGGTTGATTGGGCGGGCGACTGGACTGGGCCTCAGGGCTGTCCTTGCAGAGGGTCTTGGAGCAGCGGCGAGAGTGCCTTCGGCGGGACTTCTGCCCTTCCTCAGGGGACCGGCCGCGGTGCCTGGGGATAGGGGAGAGAGACCTGAGGGTGTTTTGAAGGGGAGCATGGTAGGGAGATGGATGCGGGACCAACAGGATCTGAGGATGATAAAGTGTGTTTGGGGGTGTTTGTATATGTTCATATGTGATTTTGTTCCTGGGTATGTCTGCATGTGTGCGTATGAAAGCTGGACTGTGTGTATATCCACTTATTCATTAATTCATCCATTTAACCATCCATCCATTCATCCATCCATCCATCCATCCATCCATCCATCCATCCATCCAACCAGACATTTAGCCATCCATTTGTCTAAGCAGCCATCTATTCATCCATCTAACCAACCACCTGTCCATCATCCATCCATCAGTCCAACCAACCATGTATTACCCATCCCTTCATCCTTTCATTTGTCTAAGAAACCATCCATCTATCCATCCATCCATCCATCCATCCATCCATCCATCCATCCATCCATCTAAGCAACCATCTATCCATCCATCTAAACATCCATCCATCCATCCATCCATCCATCCATCCATCCATCCATCCATCCAGACAACCATCTATCTATCCAACCATCCATCCATCCATCCATCCATCCATCCATCCATCCATCCATCTATTCATCCATCCATCCAATCATCCATCCATCCATCTAAGCAACCATCTATCCATCCATCTAACCATGATCCATCCATCCATCCATCCACCCATCTATCCATCCTTCTAACTATTCATCTATCCATCCATCCATCCATCCATCCAGTCATTCAACCATCCAACCATCCATCTATCCATCCATCCATTTATCCATCCAACTAACCAACCAACCAACCAACTAACCAACCAACCAACCATCCATCTATCCATCTGTCCATCCATCGTCTGTTCATCCATTCAACTAACCATCCATCCATCCATCCGTTTGTCCACATAACCATTCATCCATTCATCCATCCATCTAACCATTCAGCCATTCATCCATCCATCTACCTAACCAACAATTTATTCATCCATTTATCCACCTATCCATCCATCTATTCATTCCTTTATTTATTCATTCTCTAACTTGTTCATTTGACAAATACTACTTCACGTATCTGGAACTGCTTTGGGGTCTGAGGATGCAGCTTTAAAACCAGAAAAGGTCCCCATCCAGATTAGTTATTCAGTTTAATGTCACTTGTGTGCCTCCCTGATTGTCTGTCATGTGACTGTGTGTATGTCTGGGTGTGTCCATCTGTGTTTCCATGTGTTTGTCTATAAATGTAACTGTGTATAACTGTGTGTCTTTGTGTATGTGACTTCGCCATCTGTGAAATAAAGACATCCTGTTGACTGTCACCCAAAACTTTGGTGGAAAAAAATGGCTGACAAAAATGACAGAGATGCCTTCTGCAAGTTTATCACGTCTAGATCTGGCTGCTTGGTCTGCAGTGAAAACCAAAGGCATGTCTGACTTCTTAGAAAGGGTATGTTTGGACTCTGCATATCTCATTAGTTCTCTGAGCCACAGGAGTAATAAAAATAGCACATTATGGATTTGCACAGTGTGTATAAACCTGTCTTGAAGCAGTTTCATAGTTTTCCCTACAACTTGAAGACATAGACAGGGCAAGGTATTACTTTCCCATTTTATAGATGAGGGAGCCAAAACTCAGAGATGTTTAGGGATCTGCCTGAGGTCAAACAGCCTGAAAGCGGCAGAGCAAGGGTCAGGGAAGTTTTTTGGCCCTCTAGGAACTAGTGCCTCTGGTTCATGCCCTGGAGTGCCTCTGACTGCTCTGTGGCTTGAAAATCACATTTCTACTGAATGTGTAACCTGTGTGCCAGCTCTCAGTTTGCTTCCATTTCTGCTAGGAAGCTCCTCAGCTCATTGGCACTGGGAGCTCAGATGCCAACACCATCAGGAGGAGATGGGACAGCAGAGGAGGCCTGGGGTAGTGTATGTGATGTTAACCATTTATCTAACAGGTAAGTTGCTAGAGCCTTGTATGATTCTCTGGCCCAGGCCAGTAGGGCTTAGCTGCCGAGAGACAATTCAGCCTGGGGTGTAGGTGAAGTGCTCAGGCTGAGTCACACCAACTTGGCGCCTATTCCAGCACTGCCAGACACTTCCTAGCTATGTGACCTCGCTCAGATCCCTTTGCCCACCAAAAGGCAGTTGTCTCTGCTGTAACAGATCAGAGATGTGGTTTAGCTCATTTGGACAACGTCCTCCAGAAAGAGGCCACCAGGAGTCCACCTGGGGTTGAACAAACATTGTTGTCACTCCTTGATACCAAAGGGAAGTTTCAGGTGTCTCTGTAAGAGGGTGTTAGAAAGAATCTATTATAGGCTTTGGGCTGGTGATAGGTGGTCTGGGGAGCATTTACAGACCTGGAGCTTTGTTCGGAATTGGATGCTGCCAGGAAGTGGGGGTAATTCTGATTGGGTGTCTTCATCAATCTTATCTAGAAAGAGTGAGGACTAGACCAAAGCTAAGGCTGACTGCTGAGGAAGCAGCAGTCACTCATATTAGGCAGGGTAGAGAGATGCTTGGTCACTTTTGTGTTTTGTGCAGTGTTCTCATCTGGGCTCAGACTTGATTACAGATGGGGCTTAGTTTTGTCTTGAGCAATCAGGGCTGCAGAGTGGCCTTGTTGGATGGTGATATTCTTGGAAATTGTTGATGTTCAGCAGAAACACCAAGGTCTAATCTTGATAGTAGGTACCAGGGACCTCTTTCTGAAATGCTTCCCACACATTGCCTGGGAAGATTTAAAAATCTCACTGTTCTGGTCTCATCTCATCTGGATTAAATCAGAATGTTTAGAGGGTGGGATCCAGACATTCGCATCTTTTAAAACTTCCCAAGTGATTGAAAAGGGCAGCTGAAGTAGAGAAGCACTGGCATAGCACATGGTGTTATCAGAATGATAAGAGAGAAAATCTATTGAAACTCTTAGTGCAGTGTCTGACACAGAGCAGGATTTGGGTAAATATTCCTCTCCTGCCTCCTCTTTCTCCTGCCCCTTCTACCTTCTCCTTCTCCCTTTTTCTTTTCTTTTTCTTTCTTTTTTTTTTAAGACAGACTTTCACTCTTGTCACCCAGGCTGGAGTGCAATGGCAGATCTCGGCTCACTGCAACCTCCATCTCCTGGGTTCAAGTGATTCTCCTGCCTCAGTCTCCTGAGTAGCTGGGATTACAGGCACCTACCACCACACCTGGCTATTTTTTGTATTTTTAATAGACACGAGGTTTCACTATGTTGGCCAGGCTGATCACAAACTCCTGACCTCAGGCGATACACCCACCTTGGCCCCCCAAAGTGCTGGGATTACAGACGTGAACCATTGCACCTGGCCCTTCCTCCCTTGTTCTATAGACATTCTGCTTTATTTGGGAAAAGTATGGCCAGGGCAATGAAATTTTAAATCTCCCCTGGTGACGTGAACAGAGAGTCAAGTGTGAGATGCATTTGAGAAAGAAAAAAGCAGCCCCTCACGTCTGGAAACTGGAGGTCTCAGTGTCCCCACTGAATATCAACAATTCCAAACACCAACAAAGCCCCAGTTCTTATTTTTGCTCTTCTCCTTCCCTTCCTGCTTCTTTTCATCAACAAGATGCCTTCTCAGGTTGGGACGACCAATGTATTAGCATAGAGAAGGTCCAGGTTAGGAGAAAACGGACTTGAAAAGGCATTAGAATGAATCTGCTATTTTGCACTGTTTGGTTTTACATAGTTTGCTTAACTTCTCTGTGCTTAGAGTGGTCCCTTAGTGAGAGTGCGAAGTCTAGAGCCATGCTCCCTGATTTCAATCCTGTCACTTAGTTGCCAAGAGACTAGCAAATTCCTTAACCACCCCCCCATGCCTCAGTTTTCTCATATTAAAAATGGGGATAACAATAATGCCCACTTCTTAGGGTTGTAGAGAGGATCCTGCAAGTGGATGCACAAAGAGCAGCTAGGGCCCGGCATGGTGGCTCATGCCTGTCATTCTAACAGTTTGGGAGGCTGAGGCAGGCGGATCACCTGAGGACACCTAAGAAAGCCCTTTGTAAAAAACTTTTTTTTTTTTTTTTTTTTTTTGAGACGGAGTCTTGCCCTGTCACCCAGGCTGGAATGCAGCGGCATGATCTCGGCTCACTGCAACCACTGTCTCCCGGGTTCAAGCGATTCTCCTGCCTCAGCCTCCGGAGTAGCTGGAATTACAGGTGCCCGCCACGACACCCAGCTAATTTTTTTGTATTTTTAGTAGAGACGGAGTTTCACCATGTTGGCCAGGCTGGTCTCAAACTTCTAATCTCGTAATTCGCCCACCTCGGCCTCCCAAAGTGCTGGGATTACAGGCATGAGCCATTGCACCCGGCCTCTCCAGCCCTGTCTCTACAGGGAAGTGGTGCCAGCTGCTGCGTGAGAGGAAGGGGGCCAAACCCTGTGCTGGAAGTGTGGAGGCAAAGCTAGTGTTCACAGTGTCTTAGCCTGGGCTCGGCTGTGGCTGACAGAAGAGGATCCTGGGGCGAGGGGTTACCTGCTCTCACAGCTTGAGGGGCGGGACTCCGAGCTCTGGGACCGTGAGGGGCAGCGGTGGTGGCGGTGGCGGTGAGATTTTCGGGGCCGGCTTCGAGATCTTGGGGGGATGAGAAGGAACGAGTCAGAGGAGAGGAGAGAGAGAGTAAAAAAGGGAAAGAGAGAGAGATTTGATCTTGTGACACTTGTTTTTCCCTTGCACTCAAGTCACCATCCCTCCCGAAGTTCTCCATCTCCCTCGACCCCATGCCTTAGTCCAGCTTCCTGCCTGGGTGTTGGGTGGAGGCTTCCGTAACCAATGGCGCTGAACGCGGTGAGCAGAGAGGGGTCCTCTGGAGGGAGTGTGGATGACTCAGGGTCCTCCCCGCTCCCCAGATGACACCCTTGGCAGAAAGTCACTTCCCTATATCTCCTCTGCATCACTCATGGTAGGCACCTCAGTGTCACAGAGCTTCAGGGGTCATTCAGGGAGCATAAATGTGTGAATCAGCCAAACACTAACACAATATCAAGCGGAGGCTTGAGTTAAAACAGAAGGAGCTGCTTTGCCTCCAGAATATTTGTGTGGTGATCCTCTAATTTTTGAAGTGAATGTGGAAATACAGATTTTTAGGTAAAATATTCTTATTTTAAACGGAAGCTCTTTTTTTAAAGGCACCTTTTTGGGCAAATGAAACACATTTGCAGAGTAAATCAGGCCTTCAGGCTGCCAATTTATAACCTCAGACCTGGAAAATTAAATCCAGGTTCTTAGCGTGGAATCAAAAGCCTTTCAGGATGGGCTACAAACCTCATCAAAAACAAAAATTAGAACAACAACAATTACTACTGCTACCACTAACAATGGTGTTACTACAGGTTACTTCAGCTACTTCTAAGTAGTAATAATTCAGAAATAGTAGTGGCAGTGGTAGTGGTAACTGAGGATATATAAAGGACGTCAATGGTTTGGGCCAAACAAGAAAGCCAGTGGGAGTTAGAGATGATTCTATTGGGACGTAACTTGATTATCTCAACAAAGGACTCAGGGATTCTTCTAATGTAATCATCAGACCATATCCCTTCCCTGCTTAAAATTTTCCCATTGCTCTCATATTGAGTCCAAACTCTGATCCTGAATCTCAGGCAGCTTCAGGAGCTAGCCCTGGCCTAGTTCTCTGGCCTCACTGCTTGTCTTCTGTCCTGGCCTGGTGGGCTAAGGCAGCTCTGAACTGTATGTATGCTGGCTCACACATTTCCCAGTTCATGATGTCTTAGGGATGATGATGATAACGATGGTGATGACGACAGGTAACCCGCATCTAACACATATTTCATGCCAGGCACTGTATTCTAAGCATTTTTCTTAAAGGGATTCATCTATTCCTCATAACAACCTACGAAGTAGGTTCTCTTATTATTCCCATTTTACAGATGAAGAAACTGAGGCACAGAGAGTTTAAACAACCTGCTTAACTTGTAGCCTAGAATGGTTACTTCCCATCCTCACCCGTGGCTTAGACGCTGCCTCCCGTGGGAGGCCACCAAGCCCTTTTTCCAGTGCCTGTGTTCCCACAACGCCCAGGGTTTCATCTGCTGTGCTGTGACCAGCCCTACATCTGGCTCCTGTGAGCTCTTCAAGGCCAGGACAGTGTCTGGCTCATCTTTGTCCTTGGGCCCAGCACAGGGGCAGTCACCTAGTAGGGCCTCACTCATTAAGGGATGTGGAATGAAAGGAAGCTGACTCACTCCAGCAGCCACTTGCCTGGAAGCAGCCCTGACCATGGACTTAGCAAGAATAAGCCATCGTTTATCTTGAGGATGCCTTATTCTTGCTTTTTTCTCTCCTGCCTCTTGTCTTTTGGCTTGCACAAGCTTTCTGATGCCCTGCTAGCAATTTCTGGGACTTATCCAGCTCTTGCCATCGGGGAGGGTGGCCACCTTGCTGCCCTTACGCAGGCAGTCCTTGTCTCAGTGATGGTCCTTCCTAGCGCTTTTGATGTCTGGGCCTAGCCCCTGACTCTGTGGCTGCCTACCCTGGGGCCCCACTGGTCAAGTGACACCGAGATTGCTGAGAACGCGTACTCTACCTGTGCTTAGTGTGAAAGCACATTCAATACATGTGGCCAATAATTGTTTCTTGACTTGAGCTGAACAAATTAGATGATAAGGAAGCTCTTCCCTGAGCTAACTCAAGGATCTACTGCTTTCTTCTGGAGCATTCCCCAGGTCTCTGTGGTGGTGGCTGAAATACCCTCCTTCGTGCTGACCTTGGGTGAAAAGACCGTTTGGGGCAGCAAAGCTGGGCACCTTCCCTCTGCATTCCTGCCTCCTCTTTTTTCTCCCTGGCAGGCGACTACCTTTCATCTTATTGTCTTTGATCCTCTCTTTAGAAGCTTCTTGGTGGGAGATAAAATATTAGTTGATTGGAAAACACACGCACTAACATTTGCAGGATATAAAGTAGGTAGGTTGTAACCAAATTTACTTTTAATTTGGCTGGGAACTGAACTCCACAGGCAGCAGTGGCTGATTTGAATTTCTACTACCAGCTATAAACTGTGAAACAGCTGGGGCCCCAAGACTGGAGCTAGGAGCTTCATTGACATCTCCACACTGAAAATTCAGCAGTCAGGACGTGAATTCATACACATGCTCACACACGTGCACCCATGTGATGACACCCCCATGACCACCCATGCACAGGTAAAAACCCCCATACAACCCCTGTGCACAAAATGTACAGAGGTACTTCCACAGTGCACACACACAGTGCATAGAATTCAGTGTGCCCTGTGTACACCATTCACGTTCGTGCTCATACAAGCACAGACACACAAATGCACTGGTGTAGGCACAAATATAGACCACACAATGTTCCCATACTGTATACATTTGTACACACAGTGTACAAAAATGTAAAAATGTGCAGATGTCGACAATGTGCACACTAGATATATACATATTGCGTATAAATATACACACAATGTACATACAAGATATACTCACAAGGGACATGCCAGGCACACACATGCACACTTTCATGCAACATAAACAAGCATGCATACACATACACATTATATACACATGACCCAGTGCACTCATACATACCTAAACCTACAACACATGCAGTTATGCCTTTCTGTCCCGCCCTCTATCTCCTTCCTTCCTTCCTTCCTTCCTTCCTCTCTCCCTCCCTCCCTCTCTTCCTTCCTCCCTTCCTTCCTTCCTCCCTCCCTCCCTCCCTCCCTCCCTCCCTCCCTTCCTTCCTTCCTTCCTTCCTTCCTTCCTTCCTTCCTTCCTTCCTTCCTTCCTTCCTTCCTTCCTTCCTTCTTCCTTTCTTCCTTCCCTCCTCTCACCTGCTCACCCTCTCCTCCCTTTCCCTGTTTATTTGTCAACTCTAAGACTCTGGCTTTTAAGAAGCCAGAACCCCCAACTCCTCAAACTGATGAGTACATTCCAGGTAGTATCTACTTACTGTTTCTTGTGCCTCTTCTCATCTCTTCTTTTGCTTTTTGGACTAGAGGAGCTAAACAAGAAATGGTCAATTAATTGAAAGATGCAGAATTCTAGTTAAAGATAAACAAGTAGTTAAAATGCTTAACACACAGTGTGAGATCCAGGCAGTTTTGGAATGGACACCGATCATTGCCTCAGACTGGAAAATTCACTGCCAACAACATTTTCATGCAGCAAGTTCGGCTAGGGATACCGACGCACATACATATGTTGAGAATGGAGTGTGGAGGATGCCAAGTTCAGCTTTGCTAGGTTAATAATAATGGCAGCAGTAAAGGTAGTAATAACAATGTCTGCTATTTTTTGAGGCTTTAATTATAGGCTAGGCATTCTGTTGAATACCTGCTGTCAAAAACTTCATTTTATTCTCTCCGCGACCTAAGGGTGGAGGCACAATTTAACAAGTGCTCATTCTAAGGTGAACCTCAGATGGGCAAAGAAACTTGGTTAGGATTGCACAAGTGATCTAGGATGTGGCCATGGATCCAAGATCATGCGTCCCTAGAGTCCCTGCTCTTGACTGCTGTTCAATCAATTTATAAGAGAAGTGAATGGAATATCCAGGAAGATATTTGAACTGTCATGGAGCTTGGTAGATTCTGAAATGGTCTGCCCATGCATATTCAAGTATCCAGGTTTAAATTATTTTTTTGAGTCATAGGGTGGGGGTCTGAGTACAATGGATAAGAATGACTTGGGGTCTCAGTGTAATCAAATAGAGATCAGGGAGGGTGAACACACTATTTGGTAGTTTAAGCTAGACTGGTTTGCAGAGGGTCACCAAGAACCTATTACTGGCCCAGGACCTGGGAAGGGGAAATTTTATTTCATCTAACTATCTTACACCTTGAAGCTAGCCACAGGGTCTATCTTCATGTCGAGACTCACCCCAGGCAGTGGGAGAGCCAAGGACCTTGCTGACAGATCTGAATTCAGTTGGACCCAAGATCTGCCTCTGCTTCTTAGCTGCTGTGTGACATCAGGGTAGTTACCCGTCCTCTCTAAAACCTGGTTTCTTCAACCGTGCAATGGGGCCATTACTGAAGCTGCAGAGCTGAGTGGACAGACGAAATTGGCAACCAGTATCTACTTATTAAGTGAATAAATGACAGGGCTTTGCATTTTGCAAATTGCTGTAGATGTGGTTATTGTTCTTTAAGAAGCCATCGTCGCTCTCCTTATCCTCTGTCTACAGATTTGGGTTTGAATTTCGGCTCCGATGCCTTCTGGTTCTATCTGTGGACATTCCTGTTACAATCTGTCTTAGTCTCAGTTTCCTCATCTGTCAAATGCGAACAATAAACATATCCACTGTGCAAGGTTGTGGTAGGGATTAATGAGAATTAAACACATCCACACATGGAAGGGACGTAGCTCAGGATCCAGTTTGGAGTGAGGACTCTGTAAGTAATAACTATTTGTGTTCACCCTAATGTGTCCAGTATAGGAGGACTTGGCCCTGTTCCTTGACCAGATCTGGGAAGGTTTTGGTGGTGTGACAGGACCGATGTTTCCCTATGTGCCCCAGCTCAGGATTCCAACCAGTGGCAGGGGTAACGAGACATTCTGGGGTCGAGGTATCGATAGGGCTGGTCCAAGAGCAGCCACCTGGCCTGATGGAAGTCAAAAATTGGCTTGGAATGCTCAGAAAAAAACAGCTCAGACCTTCATTTTGGAGGAAACTGAGGCCCAGGAAGACGAAGGGGTCATGCCTAAGAGCACAGATGGAAACTGAGGGCTGACCTAGAAGCTGCCTAAAGCTGCTGAGAAAGCAGAAAGTTGAACAGGCAGTCAGAGAACCAGAGTCTTACCTGTGCCTTCTCTTCTTGGAGAAAGACCTGAAAAGAAAGAAAGAAAAAAAATGAAAAAAGAATGAAAGAAAAAAAAGGCAGAGAGAGAGGGAGAGAAAGAGATGGAGAGAGGGAGAGAAAGAGAGAAAGGAGGAAGGAAGAAAGGGAGGGAGGGAGAAGGAAGGGAGGAAGGGGAGAAAGTAAATATAGGTGAGTTTGAAAATTTTTTTTTTTTTCCTGGTATGAAGGTATCAGTGTGTTTGTGATCATGTGACAGGGGGTCAGGACACCTAGCTAATCCTCCTCCTCTCTTAGATTTCAGAGACTAAGAAAATTGTATGGGAGATACTGGTTTGCATTCTGAATTTCCAGATCAAAGCCTACCAGTGCTTCAGTCCTCCCCAAAAATTGTCAGTAAATCTGTCCTGGATGAAGCTGGATAGGGAAAACGTAAGAGAGGGTCTTCTGCCTTTCCTGCCTTTCCCCTCCTCCATTCTCCATCTCGTCTTCTCTCTCCCTTGTTGTGGATTCCTCCTCCTCCTCATCCTCGTCATTACCATCATCATCATGACACAGTCAGCTTCCACATGTGGAACTTTTACTGTGTGCCAGGTTCTGTACTTAGCACCTGTCACACACAATCTCATTCAATCTTCCCCAAGCCCTGTGGAGTACTATTAACAACCATTTTACAAAGACACTGAAGATCAGAGAAGTTGATTAAGTTGCTCAGAGTCAAACAGCATCACCCATGTAGCTGCTTCTCATTCTTCAGTGCTCCAGTTGGAGGCCATCTTCTCCTCGTAACATTTTCTGAGTCCCTCAGGCTGGTTGGTGCCTCCCGTCTACTCCCCCAAGCTCTGGGTGAGCCTCTGAGCTTATCATCAGCAGGGTACAGACCTCTCCATATTCGAGTGACCTATTTCCCCCCCTAGAATGTGAGAAATTGGAGGGCAGGGACTGAGTTTTGGTTTCTTTTCTGGGACTCAGAATCCTCATTCATGATACATAATGGGTGTTCAATAAATAGATGTGAAAAACAATTTTTAAAATTTTTAAATTTTTGATCTAAGTTCTGGGGTACATATGGTTTGTACAGGTTTGTACAGGTTTGTTACATGTAAATGTGTGCCACGGTGGTTTTCTGAACCTATCAACCCGTCACTAGGTATTAAAGCGCAGCATGCATTAGCCAGAACAACGAAAAAATTTTTAAAACTCAGAAGCCTTGCTAAGTGAGGAGACAAAAGAAAAAAAAAAAAAAAAAAAAAAAAAGAATCTCAGTGCTTTTGCTACCCCTAGCTCCCATCTCCAAAACTGACAGCTATCATTAACCAAACATTTCAAGAGCTTGGAGAGGCTGGACCAGGAGTAGGATGGTGCTCAGGAGGTCAGGGTTTGGGAAGCAACAGCAACAGAATTTCCCCTCCTAATCATCTCCCTCATATGAGCCCTACTCTGTGAAGCTCTAAGACCTGGGCTGACAGAGCAGGAAAAGCCTGTTTTTGACTGTCTGTCAGTGTCTTTCTCATAAGAAGGAACCTGTGAGTGAGAAGCCACCTGGCTTCCAGAACCCAAATATGAGAAAATTGTTCCACTTTCCCCAGCAAACCCCCAAATTGGGAGGAGCTGCTTAACAAAGGAAGGTGATAAGGTGGCCATCTAGAATCATAAGTGTGGGTCATTGTTTCTACAAAGGACTCCACGTTGGGAAATATTTCTGACACCAAATTAACAACATTTCACTAATTAGTTTGCCCATGCCTTGTAGTAAACACAAACCCAGATAACATCAGTCAGGAAGTCTGGGCAGGTGGTTGACATAACCAGTGAGAGCAAACTGAGTCTGAGGTCATTCTAGCAACCAGCCCTGAGATGTGGTCACATCCCTGGATTGGGAAAAGTCACATTGGTGCAACTTTGAACTGGACTTGAGATGCAGGGGGAAACCCCAAACAACCTCTTAGCTCTCATTCATTCTGTTGTTAATTGCACGAGTAATCTACAATGAATGTAGGAAAATTGGACGATACAGATAAGCAAAAATAAAACATAAATCACACTTTTCCCATTATCCGCAGCTCACTACAGCAAATAACTTGTATAGGGAATTTCAAACTTCCTGCCTCCAGGGGCCAAGCAGGCTTTGTAAGTGGGTAGAGCAGGCTGGACAGGTCCTGAGACCAACTAGAGCACAAGTACCTACTCTGTCTAAATGCATGGCAACTCCTCAGCTCCAGGGCACGGCTGTTCATGGGAAAACAGGCCCAGAGAAGACAGACCTTCTGATGTACAGAGGAACTAGAAAACTGAATTTCTGTATTGCAAAATCTTCCAATCATAACATGTTGGTTTAGGTCATAAACCACACACCTGAACCCTCTGTTGTATATCTTTTGTTCGTTTGTTTTTTAGACAGAGTCTCGCTCTGCCGCCAGGCTGGAGTGCAGTGGAGCGATCTCGGCTCACTGCAACCTCAGACTCCCTGGTTCAAGTGATTCTCCTGCCCCAGCCTCCCGAATAGCTGGGATTACAGGCACATGCCACCATGCCCAGCTCATTTTTGTATTTTTAGTAGAGACAGGGTTTCATCACGTTGGCCGGGATGGTCTCGACCTCCTGACCTCGTGATCTGCCTGCCTCAGTCTCCCAAAGTGCTGGGACTACAGTATCCTTTTAGTCTTTTCCTTCCCCTGTAAACATACACGTGTGTGTGTGTGTGTGTGTGTGTGTGTGTGTGTGTGTGCATAGTGAACACCAGGAACACGGGCCCAGTTCATAACATCCTGTAACTACCGTCCCTGCATCCGCATGCACCAGCGTGGGCAATCTCAGCATAGCCATGTTTTTCAACATTATTCCATTCTCTAGCATGCAATGTACTGACAAGAGGGGCCTTTCCTTGGGAATATGGAATAAGGAACAAGACAGAGAGATTCCGTGTCTCCTTGTAACTTGGCCTGCAACATGGAGAGATGGGGCAGGGTGCAGTCATGTCCCTCATTGGGACCAGGAGACAGCGGGCACTTCAGGTCCCAAGTGGGTCCTATCAGCTTTCCACTCCTTGTTCTAGCCCCTTACTCAGGCCTAGTTGGTCCCTGAGTCACTCCTGCTTCTTCATAATCAAGTCCTCCTCTGGCCTCAGTTAGCATGTGGACCTCTAGTCTTCGCAGCCACAGTCCCAGCTTATACAAGACACAAATACGTAAAAAGACATAGATAATTATTTTACATAAATGACATGATATGCTTCCAGATGACCTTTTGGTGCCATCAACTGTCCTCCCCACCCCACCTGGGGAGGCCTTGTTTGCAGAGAAAAAGGACAATACCTGCGTCGCTTATGTTTCTTAGAACTTTTCTTCTTCTTTTTCTTGACAGGCGATGGGCTATAGGATGAGGACCTGCCAGGGCCGAGAAGACACACTTCAGAAGGAGGCTCTTAAAGGCCAAGGTGGTTTCAAAAAGAACCTTTCCCCAGTCCCTATACAGGGCTTTAGCTCTTTCAGGAACACACATCAAGGATAATATCCATGCTGATATTAGCTTGCATTTGTAAGCAATTTTTAATTGCTCACAAATTTAATTTTACTTTTCATTTGATTTTAATTTTTAACAAGTTACTGTAAACCATTACCTTGTGTTTTGTAAACATTATCCCATTCAATCCTTCCACACACTTCTTAGGTAGGTACAATTGCTACCCTCCCTTTTCAGACAAAGAAAATGAAGTTCAGAGGGGTGAAGCGACTGGCCCAAAGACACACAGCCAGGAAGTAGATGAGCTGGGATCCCAGTGGTTTTTGCTCTCAGTCACCACAGCACCTCATAGCTGCCTGCCTGGTCAAGCTGGAAAGGCTTCCTTCTGTCTGCTGTTCTCCCTTCAAGCTATAACCCTCCTCTCAAAGTGTCAGGGTCTCTCCTTTGCCCCATCCTTTGTCTCCCTGGTAAGACTGAGCCCCTGAAGGATATCTTGCCAGGCTGTGGCTGCACGGATAGTGCCATCAAAGTGTTACCTGAGAAACAGAGCTACTCTAAGTCCATGGTGATGACTCAAGACTGAGGCTTAGGTGACCTAAGCTCCAATCTTGACTCTACTACTAACTCACAGAGCCACCTTGGGCATGTCAAGGCTCATCTCTAAGTCTCTTATTTCCCCGCTGACAAAAGACCAGGGTTGAAACAGATGAGAGGTTACAAATTCAATGCCAACAGGGCCCTCTCAGATAACGTGAATGGATGAGGCAGGCTGGGTGGAAGACTGTAGGGAGTAGTGAGGACTGTGGGGAACCAGAGGGGTTCTGGCTGGAGGGGGATCTGCTTCTCAGATTAGCCGAAGATCCTGTGTAGGAATGCAGGTCTGGGCTTCTAAAGCACCTGCCTTTTCTAAGGGAGCCTCCAAAACTCCATATTTTAGTATGAAATCTCTCCATTTGGAAATGTTGACCACCAATAAAAAAAAAAAAAAAAATCAAATGACTCTGCAGGTCAAATGAAACATGTCTGCAGAAGGGAATGACTGAGAAACAATTCAGCCTTCAAGGAATCATAATGTTTGTCCCCAGACACACGCTCAGTGAACATTCATCGGATGAACGAGTCAATTAGTGAATCTTAGTATCTGAGGTTTCCTTTTTTGAAGTATTCTCTGGCCCACCCCTCAAATTGGGAAAGCCAAAGCACTTGCCCCAATTTCATCTCCTACCCTACAACGGCTAGGACTCAGAGTCTTCATCCATATTTCCCCCGGGTCCTGTTTGAGCCTGTCCTTTTAGAATGAGGCTAAGAGGTGTCTGTGAAACAAGGTTCCAGAAAATCTGGAGTTGAAGCCCAAGTCATCAGATGCTTCTCTCTGCTGCCCCCTACAGGTTTCTATAAATACTGCCTCAGAGCTTTGCTGTGATTCTCAGTTGGCAGCCCTAAGAGTTAAGCCTGCCCCTCTGGGGATGGCACACTAGAGATGCTTTTAGTCTAGTTAGTGGCAGCCTACAAGCAAATCTGGAAATCATTTTAAATATAAAATTTTTTAAAGGAATTGGAAATAGAAAAAAATTCATAGGATATCAAAGAGTCAATAGCTGGCAAACAAACAAAAAAACCCTCAAAAACCCACCTATTATCCTAGACATTTAACTAGGTAGGTGGGTGTAGTAGAACCAACCGAGGACCTGGGATCAAGCCCCTGTAGATCCTGTCACGCCCTCTGTGAGCCTTTATTTTCTCATCTCTAAAATGGGGATAATAATGCTTTCCTGGTAGACAATGGTCAGGGATAAAAGAGATATTGAAGATCACAGTGCTTAGTGTAGACCTCTGCATCTAGTAAGCTCTCAAAAAATAATTCAATATTCATGCTAAAGACTATGCTTCCTATTAGTCAGTCATTTACTACGTGCCAGGTACTGTGACAACTGCTTCCACACGAATTTTTCTTTTAGTTTTCGTGAAAACTCAAAAGGTAGATATTATCACTATTTTGGAGAAGTATAATAAAAACAGGAACAGAGAGGTAAAGTGACGTGCCTAAGGTCACACAGCTAGTTAAGCATCAGAGAGGGGATTTGATCCCAAGAGGGAGTCACTGTCTGACTTTGAAACCCATATTTTGCCCCTGCCTGCATCTTACAGGTTTTGTCTCCTTCTTGGTGCTCTTACCTCCTTCTCTTCTTCCGAGTGGATTTCTTCTTTTTCTTCTTTCCCCTGGAGGAAGGTGGTGGTGTCAAGTCTTTGTCATGAGAGGCACTGTGAGGAGCAAAGAGAGGAGCATTAGAGAACTCATGGTCTCCAACTCCCCAACCAGAGCTGGTGCAGCCAGGGAAGGACCCAGGTCCTTGGATGATCAAGGACCCATAGCCAGTGCCTCATTACCACCTCATGGCTGATTGGGTCACACTTCAGACTAAGTACCTAAATAAGGACTTAATACCGACTTAATGAGACAGACGTTGCACGTCACCCAAACACCAATTGATTATTAAAAACAGGGTTATAGAGGTTAACTACTCCTTAATAGATGTATTATTGAATTTGCAAATGGCTTGCCTTGGTAAATAAATCACTTTTTAAATAATTCATCAGCCATTCAGCCCCCTCCCTCCCCAATACATCGTGTCTGTAGTTCCTGCTGGAAATTTAATAGGAGACGGAAGGTATGTTAAGTAGCAGCTGATTATTAAAAGTATATTTGCCAAGGTCTAATGTAACAAGATACATATCTTATATTGCCTCGCAGAACCTCAAAAACCTCCGTTCTTCAAGAATAATTATTTCCCGTTCAATTAAATTCAAATGCTGAGGCTGCAGTTAAATGAAGTCAAGTTATCTTCTTTTATAATTGGGGCAGGCTCCAGGGATTTTTTTAAAAAACACTATCCCATGGCAAAGGAAGATGGTTTTAGATGAAAAACTGCTTGGGAATTGAAACATGCCAACCTAGTGGAACCTTACGGGGAAAACATAATCTTACTACTAATACTACTGTCATTATTTTAGCAGTGACACAACTAGCATTTATGCACTTGCTATGTGCCAAGATTTTAATATATTAGGATACAAACACTTTGAGAATGGTATGACTTTTGCTATCTTATTTTATAGGTAAAGAAACTGAGGCTCAGAAAGTTTAATTAACTTGCTGATGGCTAGACAATTAGAATGTGTCCGGGCTAGGATTTGAATCAAGGCCTGTGTGATTCCTACCCTGAGATTTTCCCCACAAAACCAGCTGCCTTCTCAAACTTGTTCATGTGGCCAATCATCTGAAAATTACCCAACTTTTTATAGAACATCATAAAATACTGCGGTATTTAATTCCATTTTAAGAATCTGGATCATTATGATTAGTAGAAAGAATGATAAAATGGCTAGAATATATGTCAGGGTCTCTATCTCCAGCAAATAAGAATCATGTAGCAATATTTATAATACTTTCAAGAGAGTCACTTAAAAAAATTTATCAGATGTCTTTTTATTTAAACAGCTGGAGGAGAGACTATTTATCTTATTGAGCTTTTCTACTAATTTGCTTTCCTGAATGTGGAACTTGTGATGTGCTATTTTTTTTTTAAATTTTAATTTTGTACATTCCAGGGTACACTTGCAGGATGTGCTGGTTTGTTACACAGATAAACGTGTGCCATAGTGGTTTTCTGCACCTATCAACCCATTACCTAGACAGTAAGCCCAGCATGCATTAGCCCTTTTCCCTAATGCTCTTCCTCAGCCCCCTCTCTCCCCCAACAGGCCCCAGTGTGTGGTGTTCCCCTCCCTGTGTCCATGTGTTCTCAATGTTCAGCTCCTACTTATAAGTGAGAACATGCAGTGTTTGGTTTTCTGTTCTTGCAGCGGTTGGCAGAGGATAATAGCTTCCAGCTTCATTCATGTTCCTGCAAAGGACATGATCTTGTTCACAGTATGGAATACTGCACAGTATTCTATGGTGTATACATACCAGATTTCCTTTATCCAGTCTATCGTTGATGGGAATTGGGTTCATTTCATGTCTTTGCTATTGTGAATAGTGCTGCAATGAACATATGCGTGCATGTATCTTTATAATAGGATGGGTATATAATAGTAATGGGATTGCTGGGTCAAATGGTATTTCTGGTTCTAGGTCTTTGAGGAACCACTGTCTTCCACAATGGTTGAACTAATTTACATTCCCACCAATAGTGTAAAAGCATTCCTATTTCTGCACAACCTCACCAGCATCTGTTGTTTCTTGACTTTTTAATAATTGCCATTCTGACTGGCGTGAGATGGCATCTCATTGTGGTTTTGATCTGCATTTCTAAGAGGGTTCTTTTAGCAGGTTAAAAATAAACATCACAGGAATTAATTACCTCGCTACTTAACTACACTTATATGTTATAAAGCACAAGGCACAGTATGCATGTCCGGGAAGCAAACAGGATGGTTGTGTAAACAGGATGGGCTACTTCCAAATTCTTTTTATTATTATTATTTTTTGAGACAGGGTTTCACTCTGTTGCCTAGGCTGGAGTGCAGTGGCATGATCTCAGTTCACTGCAACCTCCATCTCCTGGGTTCAAGCAATTCTCCTGCCTCAGCTTCCCTAGTAGCTAGGACGACAGGCACCCACCACCACGCCAGGCTAATTTTTGTATTTTTAAAGTAGAGACAGGGTTTCACTATGTTGGTCAGGCTGGTCTCGAACTCCTGACCCTAGGTGATCCACCTGCTTCAGCCTCCCAAAATGCTGGGATTACAGGCATGAGCCATGGTGCCTGGCCACCAAATTCTTTCCTTAAAGAGTGCTTGTCATAGAGCAAAAGCCTAATCAATATTTGTTGAGTGACCAAAAGAGGGAATAAATGAATGAAATAATTGAGCTTCTTGTTAAATCATCTTGTTTCATGTAAACACTTCCCAGTGCAACAACTACTGGGAATTTAAACTGGGAAAACACGAAAGGAGAAATACTTGAGAGAGGAAAAAAAAAAAACAACCTTTTAAAAGTGTGTCTTACAAAATGAGGAAACAGCCTATTGTTTCAGTCAGCTATAACTTCTGGAATCCTAGGGTCCCAGGGGAGCATGATTTGGGAACAATGTCCTTGATTCACATTTAAGTAATGGGGTAAAACTCAGAAAGCACTTGAATTTGGAGATATTTGAGGTGTGTGAGATGGAGATCATCAACTCCCTCAATAAATCCCGAAAGCCTTTACCCAGGTAGGTCTACATTTCTTCTACCCCCTATTTTTCCCTACACTAGTTCTACGTGTACCATCATAGAGAGTCAGGAAGGGGCAGAATAGTGGTTAAGTGTACCCAGGATATGCATGCAGAGGTTAAGTACATAATGCTTGTGTATGCTGTGGTTACATATGCAAGGCTAAATACAGTGATGAAATACACAACAATTCAGTAAGCATCAGTTGAGTATGCAGTGGTTCGATGTGCAGCAGTTAAGTCTGTAGTGGTTAAACAAGTGGTAGTTAAATACACCTTGGGGAAGTAGCAGAGGTTAACTATGCAGTGGTTAACTGCTCAGGGGTTATGTACACAGTGGTTAAACATGCATCGAGTAAATATGCAGTGGTGAGGAGGTTCCAAGATGGCTGAATAGGAACAGCTCTAGTCTACAGCTCCCAGCATGAGTGACACAGAAGACGGGTGACTCCTGCATTTCCAACTGAGGTACCAGGTTCATCTCATGGGGGCTTGTTGGACAGTGGGTGCAGCCCGCAGAGCATGAGCTGAAGCAGGGCGGGGCACTGCCTCACCTGGGAAGTGCATGGGGTCAGGGAATTCCCTTTTCTAACCAAGGGAAGCCATGACAGACAGTACCTGGAAAATCAGGACACTCCCACCCTAATACTGCGCTTCTCCAACGGTCTTAGCAAACAGCACACTAGGAGATTATATCCCGTGCCTGGCTCAGAGGGTACCACGCCCATGGAGCTTCGCTCACTGCTAGCACAGCAGTCTGAGATTGAACTGCAAGGCAGCAGTGAGGCTGGGGGAGGGATGTCCGCCATTGCTGAGGCTTGAGTAGGTAAACAAAGCGGTCAGGAAGTTTGAACTGGGTGGAGCCAACTGCAGCTTAAGGAAGCCTGCCTGCCTCTGTAAACTCCACCTCTGAGGCAGAGCATAGCTGAACAAAAGGCAGCAGAAACGTCTACAGACTTAAATGTCCCTGTCTGACAGCTTTGAAGAGAGTAGTGGTTCTCCCAGCATGGAGTTTGAGATCTGAAAATGGACAGACTGCCTCCTCAACTGGGTCCCTGACCCCCAAGTAGCCTAACTAGGAGACACTTCCCAGTAGGGGCTGACTGACACCTCATACAGCCGGATGCCCCTCTGAGACGAAGCTTCCAGAGAAAGAATCAGGCAGCAACATTTGCTGTTCTGCAATATTTGCTGTTCTTCAGCCTCCGCTGGTGATACCCTGGCAAACAGGGTCTGGAGCGGACCTCCAGCAAACTCCAATAGACCTGCAGCTGAGGGTCCTGACTGTTAGAAGGAAAACTAACAAACAGAAAGGACATCCACACTAAAACCCCATCTGTATGTCACCATCATCAAAGACCAAAGGTAGATAAAACCACAAAGATGGGGAGAAACCAGAGCAAAAAAGCTGAAAATTCTAAAAATCAGAGTACCTCTTCTTCTCCAAAGGAACACAGCTCCTCGCCAGCAATGGAACAAAGCTGGATGGAGAATGACTTTGATGAGTTGAGAGAAGAAGGCTTCAGACGATCAGTAATAATAAACTTCTTCGAGCTAAAGGAGGATGTTTGAACCCATCGCAAAGAAGCTAAAAACCTTGAAAAAAGATTAGACAAATGGCTAACTAGAATAAACAGTATAGAGAAGACCTTAAATAACCTGAAGAGCCGAAAACCAAGGCACGAGAACTACGTGACACATGCACAAGCTTCAGTAGTGGATTCAATCAAGTGGAAGAAAGGGTATCAGTGATTGAAGATCAAATGAATGAAATGAAGTGAGAAGGTGAGAAGAGAAGTTTAGAGAAAAAAGAGTAAAAAGAAATGAACAAAGCCTCCAAGAAATATGGGACTATGTGAAAAGACCAAATCTACATCTGATTGGTGTACCTGAAAGTGACAGGGAGAATGGAACCAAGTTGTAAAACACTCTTCAGGATATTATCCAGGAGAACTTCCCCAATCTAGCAAGGCAGGCCAACATTCAAATTCAGGAAATACAGAGAATGCCACAAAGATACTCCTCAAGAAGAGCAACTCCAAGACACATAATTATCAGATTCACCAAAGTTGAAATGAAGGAAAAAACATTAAGCGCAGCCAGAGAGAAAGTCGGGTTATCCACAAAGAGAAGCCCATCAGACTAACAGCGGATCTCTTGGCAGAAACTCTACAAGCCAGAAGAGAGTAGGGGCCAATATTCAACATTCTTAAAGAAAAGAGTTTTCAAACCAGAACTTCATATCCAGCCAAACTAAACTTCATAAGTGAAGGAGAAATAAAATCCTTTACAGACAAGCAAATGCTGAGAGATTTTCACCACCAGGCCTCCCTTACAGGAGCTCCTGTAGGAAGCACAAAACAAGGAAAGGAACAAGGCAAATTGTAAAAACCATCGATGCTAGGAAAAAATTGCATCAACTACTGAACAAAATAACCAGCTAACATCATAATGACAGGATCAAATTCACACATAACAATATTAACCTTAAATGTAAATGGGCTAAATGCTCCAATTAAAAGACACAGACTGGTAAATTGGATAAAGAGTCAAGACCCATCAGTGTGCTGTATTCAGGAGACCCATCTCATGTGCAGAGAAACACATAGGCTCAAAATAAAGGGATGGAGGAAGATCTACCAAACAAATGGAAATCAAAAAAATGCAGGGGTGCAATTCTAGTCTCTGATAAAACAGACTCTAAACCAACAAAGATCAAAAGAGACAAAGAAGGCCATTACATAATGGTAAAAGATCAATGTAACAAGAAGACCTGACTATCATAAATATATATGCACCCAATACAGGAGCACCCAGATTCATAAAGCAAGTCCTTAGAGACCTACAAAGAGACTTAGATTCCCACACAATAATAATGGGAGACTTTAACACCCCACTGTCAACATTAGACAGATCAATGAGACAGAAAGTTAACAAGGATATTCAGGAATTGAACTCAGCTCTGCACCAAGCAGACCTAATAGACATCTATAGAACTCTTCACCCCAAATCAACAGAATATACATTCTTCTCAGCACCACATCACACTTATTCCAAAATAGACCACATAGTTGGAAGTAAAGCACTCTTCAGCAAATGTAAAAGAACAGAAATTATAACAAACTGCCTCTCAGACAACAGTGCAATCAAATTAGAACTCAGGATTAAGAAACTCACTCAAAACCGCTCAACTACATGGAAACTGAACAACCTGCTCCTGAATGACTACTGGGTACATAACAAAATGAAGGCAGAAATAAAGATGTTCTTTGAAACCAATGAGAACAAAGACACAACATACCAGAATCTCTGGGACACATTTCAAGCAGTGTGTGGAGGGAAATTTATAACACTAAATGCCCACAAGAGAAAGCAGGAAAGATCTAAAATTGATGCCCTAACATCACAATGAAAAGAACTAGAGAAGCAAGAGCAAACACATTCAAAAGCTAGCAGAAGGCAAGAAATAACTAAGATCAGAGCAGAACTGAAAGAGATAGAGACACAAAAAACCCTTCAAAAAATCAATAAATCCAGGAGCTGATTTTTTGGAAAGATCAACAAAATTGATAGACCGCTAGCAAGACTAATAAAGAAGAAAAGAGAGAAGAATCAAATAGGCGCAATAAAAAGTGATAAAGGGGATATCACCACCAATCCCACAGAAATACAAACTACCATCAGGAATACTATAAACACTCTACACAAATCAACTAGAAAATCTAGAAGAAATGGATAAATTCCTGGACACACACACCCTCCCAAGACTAAACCAGGAAAAAGTTGAATCCCTAAATAGACCAATAACAGGCTCTGAAATTGAGGCCTACCAACCAAAAAAAGTCCAGGACCAGACAGATTCACAGCTGAATTCTACCAGAGGTACAAAGAGGAGCTGGTACCATTCCTTCTGAAATTATTCCAATCAATAGAAAAAGAGGGAATCCTCCCTAACTCATTTTATGAGGCCAACATCATCATGATACCAAAATCTGGCAGAGACACAACAAAAAAAGAAAACTTTAGACCAGTATCCCTGATGAACATCAATGTAATAATCCTCAATAAAACACTGGCAAACCAAATCCAGCAGCACATCAAAAAGCTTATCCACCATGATCAAATGGGCTTCATCCCTGGGAATCAAGGCTGGTTCAACATATGCAAATCAATAAATGTAATCCATCATATAAACAGAACCAAAGACAAAAACCACATGATTATCTCAATAGATGCAGAAAAGGCTTTCGACAAAATTCAACACTCCTTCATGCTAAAAACTCTCAATAAACTAGGTAATGACGGGATGTATCTCAAAATAATAAGAGCTGCTTATGACAAACCCATAGCCAATAACATACTGAATGGGCAAAAACTGGAAGCATTCCCTCTGAAAACTGGCACAAGAGAGGGATGCCCTCTCTCACCACTCCTATTCAACATAGTGTTGGAAGTTCTGGCCAGGGCAATCAGGCAGGACAAAGAAATAAAGGGTATTCAATTAGGAAAAGAGGAAGTCAAATTGTTCCTGTTTGCAGATGAAATGACTGTATATTTAGAAAACCCTATTGTCTCAGCCCAAAATCTCCTTAAGCTGATAAGCAACTTCAGCAAAGTCTCAGGATACAAAATCAATGTGCAAAAATCACAAGCATTCCTATACACCAATAACAGACGAACAGAGAGTCAAATCATGAGTGAACTCCCATTCACAATTGCCTCAAAGAGAATAAAATACCTAGGAATCCAACTTACAAGGGATGTGAAGGACCTCTTCAAGGAGAACTACAAACCACTGCTCAATGAAATAAAAGAGGACACAAACAAATAGAAGAACATTCCATGCTCATGGACAGGAAGAATCAATATCGTGAAAATGGCCATACTGCCCAAGGTAATTTATAGATTCAATGCCATCCCCATCAAGCTACCAATGACTTTCTTCACAGAATTGGAAAAAACTACTTTAAAGTTCACATGGAACCAAAAAAGCACCTGTATTGCCAAGACAATCCTAAGCAAAAAGAACAAAGCTGGAGGCATCACACTACCTGACTTCAAACTATACCACAAGGCTACAGTAACCAAAACAGCATGGTACTGGTACCAAAACAGAAATATAGACCAATGGAACAGAACAGAGCCCTCAGAAATAATACCACACATCTACAACCATCTGATCTTTGACAAAACTGACAAAAACAAGAAATGGGGAAAGGATTCACTATTTAATAAATGGTGCTGGGAACCTGGCTAGCCATATGTAGAAAGTTGAAACTGGATCACTTCCTTACACCTATTACAAAAATTAATTCAAGATGGATTAAAGACTTAAAAGTTAGACCTAAAACCGTAAAAACCCTAGAAGAAAACCTAGGCAATACCATTCAGGCCATTGGCATGGGCAAGGACTTCATGACTAAAACACCAAAAACAATGGCAACAAAAGCCAAAATAGACAAATGGGATCTAATTAAACTAAGGAGCTTCTGCACAACAAAAGAAGCTACAATCAGAGTGAACAGGCAACTTACAGAATGGGAGAAAATTTTTACAGTCTACCCATCTGACAAAGGGCTAATATCCAGAATCTACAAAGAACTTAAACAAATTTACAAGAAAAAATCAAATAACCCCGTCAAAAAGTGAGTGAAAGATATGAACAGACACTTCTCAAAAGAAGACATTTATGCAGCCAACAGACACATGAAAAAGTGCTCATCATCACTGGCCATCAGAGAAATGCAAATCAAAACCACAATGAGACACCATCTCACACCAGTTAGAATGGCGATCACTAAAAATTCAGGAAACAACAGGTGCTGGAGATGATGTGGAGAAATAGGAACACTTTTACATATTGGTGGGACTGTAAACTAGTTCAACCATTAAGGAAGACAGTGTGGCGATTCCACAAGGATCTAGAACTAGAAATACCATTTGACCCAGCCATCCCATTACTGGGTATATACCCAAAGGATTATAAATCATGCTGCTATAAAGACACGTGCACATATACGTTTATTGCAGCACTATTCACGATAGCAAAGACTTGGAATCAACCCAAATGTCCATCAATGACAGACTGGATTAAGAAAATGTGGCACATATAACCATGGAATATTATGCAGCCATAAAAAAGAATGAGTTCATGTCCTTTGTAGGGACCTGGATGAAGCTGGAAACCATCATTCTGAGCAAACTATCACAAGGACAGAAAACCAAATACCACATGTTTTCACTCATAGATGGGAACTGAACAATGAGAACACTTAGACACAGAATGGGGAACATCACACTCTGGGGCCTGTTGTGGGGTGAGGGGAGGCGGGAGGGATAGCATTAGGAGATATACCTAATGTAAATGACTAGTTAATGGGTGCAGCACACCAACATGGCACATGTATACATATGTAACAAACCTGCACTTTGTGCACATGTACCCTAGACCTTAAAGTATAATAAAAAAGTTTTTAAAAATGCAGTGGTTAAGTACACAGTGGTTCCAACACAGTGGTTACATATGCAGAGGTTACCTATGCAGTAAAGTATGCAGCAGTACACAGTGGTTAAACATGCATCGATTAAACATGCAGTGGTTAAGTATGCAGTGGCTCAAAACACAGTGGTTACATATGCAGTAAAGTATGCAGCAGTAAGGAATGCTGGCTCAGAAGCTGACAAACCTAGATTTAAAGTCTAACTCTTTTACTTCCAACAGGGCTCAGAGACCTCTCTGAGTCTCATCTTGATCATCAACGAGGTGGGAAGAAACATGGTACCTGTGTCCTAAGTTTGATTCCAAGAATAAAGGAGCTGACTTAGGTAATGTGCCCTGGTCTGGCATAGAGTAAGAGGACAGTATAAGGGGTTTCTGTTATAATTATAATTAATTGTTATATTATACATTTATTATATAATATTACTATAATTATGATTACTTGTATTATCACTGTTATTATTATCATCATTATTATGGTTTTGTCACATCAGAGGGTCAGTCACAGACAGAAGGGAGCAAGAGGCCCACACGCTGTACATTAGAGTACAACGGCTCTACAATAGAGACGCTGTACGACACGGCATCATTTTTTTTCAGATTTTCATGACCAGAATCTTGTCTTCTGGCTTCATGAAAGTCTCACTAACATATCTTAGGATTTCCTATGCTGTAGCCTCACTGCCACAATCTGTACATGCCTGGTCTAACTTAATCCTCATCCTGACCTTGAGAATTACATCTCAACATTCCCATTTTATAGCTGTGAAACTGAGGCCCACGGAGGAAAAGAAACTTGCCCAAGGCTGCCTGATTCGTAAGTGACAGGGTCCAGATTCGTACACACAGATTCCATGTAGGAGACAATATTTTTTATTTTTTATTTTGAAACGGAGTCTTACTCTGTCACCCAGGCTGGAGTGTGGTGGCACGATCTCGGCTCACTGCAACCTCCTCCTCCTGGGTTCAAGCAATTCTCCTGCCTCAGCCTCCAGAGTAGCTGGAATTACAGGTGCTCACCACCACACTTGGCTAATTTTTATATTTTTAGCAGAGACAGGGGTTTCACCATGTTGTCCAGGCTGGTCTCCAACTCCCGACCTCAGGTGATCCTCCCACCTCGGCCTCCCAAAGTGTTGGGATTACAGGCGTGAGCCACCATGCCTGGCCCAAAGTTTTAAAAGTAGGGAAATTCCCTTCCTTCTCACTTCTCTCTTTATCTCCCTCTGCCTATCATGAAAACTACTTTCTTCCTGTTTCCTGGAGTGAACTCTCTAGACATGTGGTTGAACTTCACTTCTCTAAGTTGATAGGGCTTAACTGTTTCTCTCTCCTTGAAATTGCAGCGTAACTAAAGCCTGTACCTGAGAGGGCAGCCTAGGTGGTGGGAAGACTTCATTTTTGAAAATTACTCCACTTAACTCCCACTTATAAGAACTTATGAACACAAAGAAGGAAACAACAGACACTGGGGCTCTGCTTGATGAGAGAGGATGGGTGGAGGGAGAGGAGCAGGAAAGATAACTGTTGGGTAATGGGCTTGATACTTGGGTGATAATGTATACAACAAACCCCTGTGACACGTGTTTACCTATGCAACAAACATTCACATGTAACCCCAAACCTAAAATAAAAGTTAGAAAATAATAATGAAATAAAAATTTAAAAGAAAAAAATGACTCCAGTTTCCCAAGCCACTTCTCCAAAATTCAGTAATCACATCTTCTAGAAATAGATTTTCCAGAGGCCTTACAAAGCCTGGGCCAGGCTTTGTAAGTGTATGCCGAAAATAGGAGGCAGGGGATAATTTTTTTTTTTTTCAGTAGCATCCATAGGATAATGGAGTGGGTTTTAGCCAAGGGTTTAAGATCAGAGAGACTGGAGTTCAAAACTTCGCTCTGCCACTTATTGGCTATTGTATTCTGGGGAACTCATTTTACCTCTCCCAGCCTCAGTAAAATGCTGAGTATACAGTATTTTTCTGGAGTATGCTCTCTGTATATGTGTGCTAGCACAGTGCCCATCACACAGTGGGTGCTCAAGAAGTATTAGTTAAATAACTGAGTAAAAGAAAAAATACAAAGACCTGAAACTCCTGAGACAGGTCTGGGCTGAAACTATGATTTGGGAGTCAGCGGCTCATGAAGCCATTAAAATGGAAAGGAACTCTATCATTTAAGGTAGGGCTTGCCGAACTACAGCCAGTGGGCCAATTTAGCCTGCCTCCTGCTTTTATAAATACAATTTTATTGGAATACAGATATGCTTTTTTGTTTGCATAATACCTACGGCTGTTTTTGCACTACAGTGGCAGAGAGGAGTAGTTGTGACAGAAACCACTGGGTCTACAAACTTAAAATATTTATGATTTGTTCCTCCACGGTAAATATTTACTAACCCTTGATTTAAGGGTTTGAAAGAGGAACTTGCATAAGAGAGAGGTGAGCCATGACCAGACAGGCAGACTTTATTTCTGTGTCTTCAACTTGAACGTCCTCACTGGCTCTCACCTGTGTCCTCTGGCGGCACTCAGTTCCCGACAGGCCTTGTCTCTCTCCCAGCTGTTGGTGCCCAAAGGGTCAGTGGCCAGATGCTGACCCAGCTTTTCTGAGGGTCCATCCCGAGCTGGGACAACGGGGCTATTCTGGGGCTCTGTCCTACAGAGGAAGAAATAAGGACACAAAAGTGTTAGAATATACAGAGACACTTAATGTTCATTAAATATTCATAGAATTCCTAGTATTTCCCAGCTTCCCTTGCAGTTAGGTTGAGCCCATGAGATTATCTTTGGCCAATGGTCTCTAAGCAGGAGGGAACACATGTAATTTCCAGTTCAAGGCAATCAAGATCCGTGTGCCTTCTCCAGCTCCCCCTTCCTCTGTCATAGTGACTTTAGAGTCCACACATTCTGAAGGGTGAAACTATTTGATGGAGGAAAGATGCCTGTACCACATCAGATTTTGCAAGAGAAATAAACTGAAATTAGGTTAAACCACTTTGATGTAGGTTTATTTGTCACAGCAGCATAGCTTATTCTATTTGGACTAAATCACAGAGAGATGCTGGAAACCAGCATTTCATTTCCTTTCTCAAGACATAATGGGAGGCCAAAGCATGATAAGATTAGTGTAAACTCCACTTTGCCATTTCTATTCCATTTCTCTGCCTTATTTCTGTATGGACCACATATATGTAGATTCAAATAGTCTTAACTATGTAGTAGCTATAGTATCTGGGGCCAGTCACAACATCTCTGAGTTGCAGTTTCTTCAGTTATAAAATAGTGAATAGTATCAATTCATATATTGCTGAACTATTGTGAATATAAAATGAGATAAAATATACAAGCAGAAAGGCCTCAAAAGTGTCAGTTTTCTTTGGTTTTACTTCCTTGTAAACCAAATCTCCAATCTGATGTCCTTCATTGGTATGAACCACCCACTTGGGACAGCAGTCCCCATGAAGGCCTGCAGTCCTGCAGCCCCCTCCTCTGCCACTGACAAAGGCTGCAGAGAATACTGAGGAGTCGCCTATGAGTCCCACTTCTTTATGGGAGTTCCTGAGAGGGCAAAGAAGTTGCCTGGTTAATCAGCTTTTGAAGAGACTGTCACTCAAGTTCCTGCCTCTTAACCAGGAAGAGTCAGGAGTTTGAGAGAAACAGGTGTATTTGGTGACACGCAGAGAGCGTCCCTCCCTGCTCACCCTGCCTTCAGACCCCATGTCAAGCATTGATCAAAGGCATTAGCATGTCTCATGCACCAGGCTCCTGCATCGGTGCATCCAGGTTGGTTTCATGTCTCAGGATGAATGTGTCTGACAAGCCCCCTGCTCCTTAGGGCTTCTAAGAGAGCAAGCCAAGCCCAGTCGATATTGAAGGAAGGGCAGCAAAACACATCCATCTCTGTCAGCCACTTATGAGTGCATCTTTAGAAGCAGAGCTGGTAGAACTGCAAGCCCTGGAGGGATGGAGATTCTAATTAGGGCTTCTCAGCCCTTCTCACTGCCAACTCTGTGCTTTCAGAACTCCCTTCCGTCCTGCTCAGCCTCAGTTTTCCCTAAACCTCCCTACTATGGGGGTTACCTTTCCATGCCTTTACTTCTGCCCATTTATCCCTGAGGAATGCTGCCCTGTCTGCTGTCTGACAACAAAGCTTCTGTTTTCTGCCTAACACCCAGCAAGGCTTGCCTCTTCCCACACTTGTCCTGGCCTAGGGTAACCCGCATTCATTAACTCCAATTTCCTGAGTGCCTTCATTGTATCCAGGTCAGTTTCAGGTGTGGAGATACAGTGAACAAGACAGTGATATCTCCTGTGATTATGGAATGTTTACATTCTAGATGGAGGAATAGATAATAAACACATAGCAAGTAAAAATGTGGCTTGTTGAATGGTAACACATTTTTTTTTTTTTGAGACAGAGTCTCACTGTGTTGTCCAGGATGGAGTGCAGTGGCATAATCACAGCTCACTGCAGACTTGAACTCCCTGGCTCAAGTGATCCTCTGGCCTCAACCTCCCAAGTAGCTGGGACCACAGGCACACACCACCATACTCACCTTTTTTTTTTTTTTTTTTTGTAGAGACAGGGTTCCACTATATTGCTCAAACTGGTCTTGAACTCCTGGACTCAAGACCTCCTGACATGGCCTCCCAAAGTGCTGGGATTACAGGTGTGAGCCACCATTTTCAGCTGACAGAGCTAAGAAATGGGAGGAATGGCTGCTACTTTGTATATAATAATCAGGGAAGTCCTTCCGGAGGAGTAACAAGGGAGTGGAGACTTGAAGGATTCAGGACTAATCTTAAAGTTTGGGCAGTTTAGAATGTATTAGATTATTTGACACTCTTGTCATCAAAAGATCAAAAGATGGAACTTAATTTATCTCCCTTTGAATATTGGATGGGCTTAGTGACTCACATTTAATGAACAGAATGTAGTAGAAGTAATAATGTATGACCTTCAAGACTTGGTCACAAAAGGGAGCTTCTGCCTTCTTCTCTTGGGTTGATAATTCTGGCAGAAGCCGTGTTGTGAGGACATTCAAGCAGCCATATGGAGGGGCCTATGTGAAGAAGAACTGAGGCCTCCTGCTGACAGTCAGCACCAACTTGTCAGCCCTATGAGTGAGCCGCCTTGGAAGTGGATTCTCCAGCTCCAGTCAAGCCTTACCATGAGACTGCAAACCTGGTTGACATCTAACCACAGCTTCATGAGAGATGGTGAGTTAGAACCACTCAGTCAAATTCCTGAGTCACAGAAACTATGAACCATAATAACTGTTTGTTGTTGTTTTCAGCCAAAAGATTTGGAATAATTTGTTACAGTTATATATAGCTTCTACACAGGTAGAAGCTTCTACACTGCTGGAAGTAAGAAGTGTGCCCTAAGCAGAAGGAATAGCAAGTTCAAAAATTGTTAGCGTATTATAAGGAAGAGCGGCCGGGCACAGTGGCTCATGCCTGTAATCCCAGCACTTTGGGAGACCGAGGCAAGTGGATAACTTGAGGTAAGGGGTTTGAGACGAGCCTGGCCAATATGGTAAAACCCTGTCTCTACTAAAAATAAAAGAATTAGCTGTTGTGGTGGTGCACGTCTGTAATCCCAGCTACTCAGGAGGCTGAGGCGGGAGAATCGCTTGACCCCAGGAGGCAGAGGTTGCAGTGAGCTGAGATCATGCCACTGCACTCCAGCCTGGGTGACAGAATGAGATTCTGTCTCTAATAATAATAATAATAACAACAACAATAATAATAAACAGCAAGCAAGGGCTAGAGTGGGAAGAGGTGAGATCAGAGATCAGGTCGTGGGAAGACCTTTGAGGCTCTCTGCAGCTGAGATGCGAGAGGAGTCTTTGGAACAAGCGTGATTACATTTCAGAAAGATCACTCTAGTGGTTGAGGGACACAAGGCTGAAGGGAGAGAAGGGCAGAGATGGGGAAATGGTTGCAATAGTCCAGGCTCTGATCAGTGTAGTAGCAGAGTGGAGTGGGGGATGAGATGTGGTGTGATTATAACGAATTTTGAAAGTAGTACTGACATGATTTGCTGCTGACTAAATGTGAAAAGTAAGAGAGTCAGACAGGAGGAGGAGTCAAGGATGACGTCAAGGTTTTGAGCCTGAGCAACTGGAAGGATGGCGTCAACATTGAGGAGATGGAGAAAGTAAAGTAGGGAGAAAGCTTTTGGGAAGATCTATCCTCTTTTCTAAGACGTGGTATGCCTTTGCTCCCCTACCAGCAACTCTTAATAATATGTTGTTGTCATTTGATTGTCTTCTATCAAACTGGACTGTGAGCTCCCTGTGAGCAAGACTGGGTCTTACTGCCCCAGAGCCTGCTGCTTAGCGAGCACTCAGCAATATTTTTTCAATGAATCAATAAAAGCAGTAACAAATTAGCCAAAGAGAACATTGTTTCAAAAAGTTAGAAAGTGCTTTTGAGATGCTTTGGACTAATTTCCTGATGTTATAGTTGGTGGGAATGGAATCTCAGAAAGGGTCCATAACTCAGCCAATGCCTCAGTCTACTCAGACTGTTCAATCCATGTCTTCTCTGTTCAACCTCATATTTCTTTTAGAAAAGATCAGTGAGCTTATTGATTTGTGTGCATTGTCCAGCAAAGCCTTGACACATAAGGTAGTTCACTTCCCAGGTGGCTCACTCATACTACTAGCAAGCTGGTGCTGGCTGTGGGCAGAGGCCTTACTTCTTCACATGGGCCTCTCCGTATGGCTGCTTGAGTATCCTCACAATATGGCGGCTGGCTTCCCTGACAATGATCAATCCAAGAGAGCAAGGCAGAAGCTGCCTTTTGTGACCAATTCTTGCAAGTCAGACATTATTGCTATGTCAAGGTGGAGACACATAAGAATACAATTTTGAACTCTCTGGGGCATTGTAGAAAATAAATTGATACCACAAGCAATCCCATGATAGGCAAAAGCTGAGAGCTGTGAGGAATTTGGCAGTGAATAAACACATGATGAGTGTGCTGGCATTGGGTGGGAGGTCTCAGTGACTTGTCTAATGGAGAGAGTAGAGGCGTGAGTTATCTGAAGTATAGGAGAAGCTGGTGGATGCTACTGCCAGAGCCCTGGGGTGTAAGGCTTCGGGTGAGGACAGTGCCTCATCCATCATTGTCAGCAATAGGGGTTAGGAATCAGATATGGGGAAATCTTGAAGATGATTTGGTGAGGAAGGACACAATGGAGTTGCAGGAATTTATGTAACTTTTACTCTCTGATGTGGTAGATTTTTCTTTTTCTCCAATAGTACTGGTTTCACCTTCCTGGTGTTGGGTACCCCACCTGGAATTTTGCAATAAAACCAACAGAAATAAAATGAATTCTGTCAGGCAGACAGGAAGTGCTAAGGGGAGGAAGAAGGAAATTCTCTGTAATATACCATAACATTTAAAGTCTTTTTTTCAAAATGTTCCAAGAGGCTGCTTCTCAGCTTTCTTAAAACTTAAAGAGACTCAGACAGCATGTAGCTGAGGGTTTTCCATGACTGGCACAATATCAGAGGCCTTTAAGGAGCTTTTAAAAATATGGATTCTTAGGTCCCATCCTAGTTGTAGTAAATCAGAGTCTCTAAGGGGTGGCATCCAGGAATCTGCATCTTAAAGACACATCGCAGGCAATTCAGCCTCCTATTGGATCAGGAATAAAATCCAAACTGACAGTCCAGACTGAAACACTTGGCACAATCTGGCCTGTGACCCTGCTTTCAATCCCTCTTCTACCCATCTCCTACTCCTCTTCGTATCTCACTCTGTTCTAGCCACATGACATCATTGCTTCTCCTCAAATGCTCAGAGCCTTTGCGCTTTCTGTTCCCTCCATCTGGTATGCTGTTCCTCCAGCTCTTTGCATGGCCAGCGCCCTCTTTCTATTCAAAAGTCACCTTTTCAGAGAGGCCCTCCCTGACTCCCGTGCTCTCTGCTCCACCTGTGATGGGAATCACGGTAACCTGTGGTGTCTTTCTTCACCGAGTTTTTTAGTGTTTGAAATGATCATTTTATGTGTCTATTTGCCAAATGATTGTCTTCTGGACTAGAACGTAAGCTTTATGAGAGGGAACTCGTCTCTTTCCTCACCCCTGAATCCCCAGAGATGCAGTGCCTGACGTCGTGTAGCTTACTGCTCAATGAACATTTATTGAATGAACAAATGAATACTTGGATGGGTGAACAAATGAATTGTGATTATCGATCTCATGTGGGAACCACAGATCAGATCCTAATTCTCCTTACAAATAAAGAAGCAGAGGTACAAATAAAGAGTCTGAGGTCACTCAACGCTGCAGTGGAATCAGGCTTCAGCCACAGCCTCAGCCCTCCACAGCCCCACCCATCTCCCCTCCCTGTCTCCAGCCTTGCATCTTTGCAGGTCCTTATGAAAAATTCTGTGTTCCATCCTTGCTGAGGAGTACCGGCAGTTGCCTCATTTTCCTTCTATATCGCATTAAAAAAATACTCAAAGGAAGGCGAAATCTTTGGGGACAGCTAAAACAGTGGAGTCAAGGGCCGGCACACTCCACTTCACAGAGGGAGGGAGGGAGGGAGGGAGCCATGAGTGCCGAATTCCTCAAGGCCTCCCGGCTCTGTTCCTGCTAATCAGAGACCTGGAGCTTAGATGCTGTCTCTGTCGTCATGGCAACCGGCAGATTCCAAGGCTCTGATAAGAGTCAGGGCTGAACTTTTCTGCAAAACTCCTCAAGAGGCCTGGCTCCCTAGTTGCTTCCCTGCTTCCCATCAAAGCTCTTGCTCACTGAGCCGATCAGTCAGCTGCTCCCAACAAAGTGCTCATTTGACCCAGCGTGGGGTGCAGATCCTCATGCCCCAAGCACTAGGTTTCGAGTTAAACACTGTTTGGGGAATCAGAGACCAACAATGGTGGAGCAGGAAGAACCCCAGCTCCAGCTCAGCTCTGTACAGAGTGGAGAAACGGAGGCCCAAGAGCCAAGGGGACTTGCCCAAGGCAAATAGTGACTCATATCATAGCTCTGGCTAGTAGAATTGCCACCTTTTGACTCCCAGCCCAGTGCTCTCTCCACATCACTCTATCATCACAGCAGCTAGTATTTATCAAGCACCTCCTGCATACCAGGCACTGAGCTAACTAAACACTTCTCACTTATCTTCTCATTGAAGCTTTCAAAGAAACCCACGAGCCAGCATTACCATCCCTACTGTGAAGAACAAACTGGGACTCTGAGATATTACCTGGCAAGAACATCAGCGGCTGCCCTGCCTGTTTATAAGAATCAACTGAGAGGCCAGGCTTGGTTGCTCATGCCTATAATCCCAGCACTTTGGGAGGCTGAGGCGGGCGGATCTCGAGGTCAGGAGATTGAGATTATCCTGGCTAACACAGTGAAACTCTGTCACTACTAAAAATAAATAAATAAATAAATAAATAAATAGCCAGGCGTGGTGGTGGGCACCTATAGTCCCAGCTACTTGGGAGGCTGAGGCAGGAGAGTGGCGTGAACCTGGGAGGCAGACAGAGCTCACAGTGAGCCGAGATCACACCACTGCACTCCAACCTGGGCCACAGAGTGAGATTCTGTCTCAAAAAAAAAAAAAAAATCAACTGAGAACAAAAAGAAGACGACTCTGGAAAACATTTTTTTTTTTTTTTTTGAGACTACATCTCGCTCTATCGCCCAGGGTGGAGTGCAGTGGCGTGATCTCAGCTCACTGCAACATCTGCCTCCCGGGTTCAAGTGATTCTTCTGCTTCAGCTTCCTGAGTAGCTGGGATTACAGGCACCCGTCATCACGCTTGGCTAATTTTTGCATTTTTAGTAGAAAACATTTTGAAAATATAGGAAATGATAAGTGGAGGTACAGGGGGAATCGTGGTAATTACATTGTAAGATAGGAATGGTCTTATGTGTTTGGAGAGGATCTGTATCTCAAGGTTTGGTCTGAATCTTATATTCCACAAACAGAAATGGCAGTTGGCCAGGAGATTGGAGACATCTTTGACATTTATTGCCTCCATTCCACAAATAGCTCCTTCTGTGTATAGAGGACTTACTAATCTAGTGTCTCAATTGATTCCTATAACCCTCTGTGGGGTGTGCAGCAGCAGCGTGGTGAACCTCCTTCCCTTGCATAGCTGAAGGCACTGAAACCTGGAGAGGCAAAAGGACTTGCTTCCATCCAGGGCTCATGGCTCAGGTACTTGTTCTGCCCTTGCATCCAGGGCTGTGAATGGTCCATCCTTGTGCCCACACTTGCCAGATACCCACACTCTGCCTGTTTTGACAGAGAATGTAAGCCTAGACTCTTGTGCTTAAATGCTCACCAGAAAGTCCAAGAGTTATCATGGGGCTGACCTAGCCCACAGACAAGATGAAGTTGGCCAATTTGTGCCTTGGCTCCTGGGACCTCAGTCTGGGATGTGTTAATAATGTCCTGGCCTGCGGTCTTGGCATTCCGAGTCGTTTTCAATGTGAATTCAGTTCATTAAGCCTGGATGGGGGTAATCTTCAGGAGCTGTGACCCTTTGAGCTTTGTCGTTGTGGCTGGAAAAAGCAATAGAGCTTGGAGGAAAACTGGGGATTGCACAGCACTGCTGTGGGAGACATCATTTGGATACAGGGGCAGTAATGTTCATCTTAGTAGAAATTAAATGAAAAATGAAAGGAAGTTTTATGAGGCTGTCATTTCTCTCATTATTTCATTCATTACTCAACAGTTGTTTACTGAACACTTACTTAGTATTGGATTTCAAGGACCCAAAAGTAACCAAGACATTGTTTCTGCCCTGCAGGACTTCTCACCCTGGAAGGGGAGACAGATCCCTAAACCAGGAATTACAACGTGGTGTATAATAAGTTATCTGATAGACAGAGGCTTAGGGGAGCAGTGGACCCACAGAGAGGGCACCTAACCCAACCTGGGGAATGTGGGCAGGTGATCACAGAAGTATTCCTACCAGATGAATAGAAAGTGGTCAGGAAAGTGGAGGAAAAAGGAAGAAGAACAAGTGCAAAGGTCCAGCACCAAGACACAGCAGTGGACCTTCATGTGACTTCAGGGGATGCAGTAAGTTAGGACAGATAGTGAAGGTGGAGGGTGGGAGGCAAGACTTGAGTCTAGGAAGGAAGAAAGGGGCTAGATTCTTCAGGGCCATGTAGACAGGTGCTTTTCAAGCCTTCATGTGCACGGGTCACCTGGGGATCTTGTCAGACTACAGATGCTGATTCTTCAGTAGGTCTTGGGGAGGGCCTGAGTGTCTGTATTTCTAACCAATTCCCAGGTGAGGCTGCTGCTCCACGAACCATGCTCTGAGTATCTGGGTTGTAGATTCTACAAGGAATTTGAACTTGATCCTGAGGGCGGAGCAACACAGACAAGCACAGCTCCCTACCACTGCCTCTCCACAGGCAATGGATGAGAATGGCTTAGTCCAGTTCTCAGGGCTGATAGCAAGTGTGTAAGTGTGTGGACGTGTGTGAGTATATGTGCTTATGAGTCTGTGGTAAACACTCTTGTATATCAAGAATTGCTTGGCTCTCAAGTTCAGGTCAAAGGACAAAAGAACCATCTGGAGAAAAATCAGCTCAGCATTTTTTGCCCAGCTCAGCCAAGCAGGTCAGGCACCCAACCTGCCTAGGGTTTGAACTGTCATTACAGAACATATCCATCCACTGCCCTCCAATCAACCCCACATCCACCCTGTCATTTCTCCCTCCACAGGCTGGCCTGTCGATTGCCTATTTGCTTCATGAGAGATAAAACTGCTGAGAAGTGGATTGGATTCGATTGTTGAGACTGCCTAAAATGCAGGCTGCCTCCAACTATGGAAGGGACTGAATTCCAAAATGTCATAGTTTTCCACTTGAGCAGGGTGTGCAAAAGGTAATTAGGTGATGCTGGGAAAGTGCATGGGGTCTGGAGTCCTGCTGACCTGAGTTCAAGTCCTGATTCTGCTAAGTTGTGTCACCACGGGCAAGAATAACACCTCTTCTTCCAGCCCAGGGCCCCCTGGGCATCAGCTGGAATTGCAGACAGAGTTAGAATTTCTCTGGGGAGGGTGAGTTGCTAATTACGTTTTCTTGCCACAGGACAAGTGAGTCCCTTTTGGGGATCATCACAACCACTATTAGAAGAAAGACAAAGCAAGCAAGAGGGAACTGGAAAGTGGGAAGAAGCCCTCAGCTTAAGAGGAAACCTCCAACCAAGGAAAGGAGGAACCTTGGTACGAGATCTAGGAGAGTGTAAACTAGTCCCAAGAGGTGCTTGCAGGGACCATTCACTTATTCTTCATTCAACAGGTATTTATTGAGCACCTATTATGTGCAGGCACTGGGAACAAGATAGAGAAAAAAAACCTTGCTTGGTGGAGCTTGCATTGTACTGCAATGGGTGGAGGTAGGAAGAGAGTAGAAAATAAACATAATTAAGTGGTAAATCTTAGAAAGTAATGAGTGCTATGGAGAAAAGATACAGAGTGGGATAAGGGAGATGGAATACTACTGGGATGGACTTGCAATTTTAAACTGGGTAATCAGAGAAGCCCTCATTGAGAAGGTGAGATTTGAGCAAATACTTGAAAGTGATGAGGGGGTGAGCCTTGAGCATACCCAGGAGAATATAACAGGCAGACTGCAGCCAGTGCAAAGGCTCTGAGGTAGGAACATACGAAATGCACTGAAGAATTAGCAGTGTGACTGGAGCTGAGGGAGCAAGGGGGAGATTAGTAGGAGGTAAAGTCAGAGAGGTAATGAGGGATCAGGTATAAGAATCCGGTGGGCTTTCACAGGGACTTGGCTTTTTCCTCTCGGTGAGATGAGAAGCCACTGAAGGCTTCATTGGATAGATATGTTCTGACTTAGGTTTTAAAGGATCCCTCTGGCGTCTTGCTGAGCATATATGGCAAGGGATCTGGAATAGATACAGGAAGACCAGTGAAGAAATGACTACAATAATCCGTATGAGAGAAGATGGTGGCTGGGGTCAATGTTTTTTCTGCAGTAGTGTTGAGAGGTGGTCAGATTATGGACTTTTATTGAAGGTAGAATCAATGTAGTTGTTGCATGGATTGGCTATGGAGTGTGAAAGAGAGGGGCCAAGGATGACTCCAAGGTTCTGGGTCTGAGCAACTGGGAGGATCTTGCTTCCAATCACTGAGCTGGAACAACTGCAGACGGGGAAGCGTGTTTTGGAAGAGTCTTCTAAAGCTCAGTTTTTGAGATGCCAATTAGATTTTGAGATGCCAATTAGACATCTATGTTGAGATGGCAGGTGGGCAAGTGGGTACATGAGTCTGGAGTTCAGAGAAGAGATCAGAGCTACGGAAACACGTTTGAGAGATGATAGCATTTGGACAGTGTTTAAAGCCAGGAGACTGGATCTTCTGGGAGTAAGATGGAACACCAGGCTAGTAACTAACTACATTAAGGGTGAAAGTTGAGGAGGGAGGTAAGCTCCCATGGCATTCTACCAGTGGGGTTTTAAATAACAAGATGGCTCAATAAAAGTGCCCCAGCCTGGTAGACTGGCTCTTAAAATATAAAGTGACCGACAGCTCCAAGTTATTTATCTAGACCCAGTGATTCATTTATTGTTTGTGCATTTATTCATCCATTCATTCCTCAGCTATTCATTCACTCACTCATCTGCTAAGCATCATTTGCCTCCTGAGGAGGGTTGTTTCAAGATGACCCAAACATGAGCCTCTCCTTCAAGTGCACAGTCCAGAGGAAGGGATGCAGCAGGTACATTAGAAACTCTCATATAGGTGTATGGGGTGTAAGTGGCTGAGAAAGGAGACATCCTGACTGGGGAAAGGCATGTGTGCTCAGAGGATACAAGGCAAGCTGCACAGAAGGGACAGAGTTACTAATCTGGGAGAGTTGGGCGTGCATAGTGAGTAGAGCCGTCGGATAGACTCTGCCTGACCACTCACCAGCTGGGTGACCTTGGGCAAGTCCTTTCACGTCCCTGGTGAAACCATAAGTTGCAATCACTTTACGAGGCTGCTGCAAGAATGAAATGAGATGACGCATGTCCAGCGCTTAGACAGTATCTGGCACATGGTGGTACTTTGAATATCAGCCACATTTTCCAAGAACAGACAACACTGGTCTCCAGCCTCAGTTGCAAAGCTTGCCTCTGGGGACCCACTCACTGTGACTCTGATTACCTTTCCTCAAACAGCCAAGGCAAGGGATTCTGGGAAGGAGAGGGACGGGAGGTTGAAATGCCCTTGAGGGTCCCAGGAGATCCTCCTACACTGAGGTCTTGGCTTCCTACCACCAAGCTGAGTGGCTACTTCAGAACCTAGAAATGCTGTTGGAACCTAGAAATGCTACAGGAACCCAATTCCTGCTGAGTTCAGGCTTCTCTGTCTCCAGTGCAGGGATAAATTTGTCTCTCCCTCCACTGCAGGGTCCCTCACAGGATCCTCTCATCAGCTAGAACTGCAGACAGGGGGCTTCTGAGAGGATGGCTCAGTTAGGACCTTGCGCTCCTGCAGACACACACACACACACTCATGCCAGAGGCTGAGGCTTGGGAGAAAATTCCTAACAAGCAAAGAGTAAGCTGCTGTGGAAATCTGCAGAAAGGACAGACCAGATAAGCCACAAATCTTCATGGCAGGCTGTGAGCTCCTGCGGTCTGGACTTGTTAGTTTTAAAATAACACAGCAAGAGGTGAGATAAAGGGCTTCAGTGGGAGAAGCTGTCAGACACCTTGCTTCACACTGTTGGGGCCACCAGAGGGGTCTCCTTGTCTCTCCTCTTGGGTTACAGAAACTGAGATTGCCAGCTTGGTCAGTTGCATTGTTGCCAGATCAAAGTGAGAACTTGTCAGAGCTGGGCCAGCCCTTGGGGAGCATTGAGTCCAAGCCTGGAGAAACTGAGGTCCAGTAGGGGTGAGTGCAACACTCAAGGGCACTTGGTGAGTTAGAGGCTGAGGAAGGACCATCAGCTCTCTTTGTCTGCAGCATAGTGGATGTTGTTGGTCAGATCCTAGATCTCTTTCCAGATTGGTGGAATGTTAGCTGCAAATGCCTGAGGGATGCTCCCTCCAGAAGATTTTGCCCACTCCTGGTGGGATGTGGGGAGGGAGGCCCAGAGCCAATGACTAGCTGGCATAGGAGTACAAAAGACCTGCCCCCTTGCCTCAAGGTCAGACCAATTCGACGGGGGAATCCACATTCCAGAGCTCCCCTTAGGATCAGGCTGAGGCTTGAGTCCAGTTGAAACTACATCTTTTCTCAGCTGTCTTCCCCTGTCCTACTCTGCTTCCTCACTCCCTTTCTCCTCTCTCAATAAGTCACATGCACCCAGACCCCTATCTCAGGCTTCCTTTCTTGTTAATTCCATCTAAGACACAGACACAGACCATGTTTTTCTCTATCAAACTATTAATACTAAATGCAAAATGATGGTTAACATCATTCCCTTGTCAACAGAGAAGCCAGATTGTATTATCTGGAGTCAAATAGACCTGGGTTTGAATTCTGCTTTGCTGCTTCCTGGCAGTGTGATCCACAGGAAGTTCTTTAATATTATCAAGACTTAGTTTTCCCGTCTGAGAATGGGAAATGTTATCAGAGATGTTAATATTACCTGCTTCATAAGGCAGTTGTAAAATGCATATTTTCTGGTTGCCTAATAAATGCTCAATATATGTTTGATGATGATGATGGTCATGGTGAAGATGGTGATAATGCTACTGATGATGACAGTGATGGTGATAATGGTGATAATGGTGATGATGATGATGATGATGATATTGAGGATGAGGGCAGGATGAATAGAGAGGGTCGTCTATAGCAACCCCACCAGTCAGCACAAAGCTCTCAGAAGACTCCACCTCTGCAGCTCCAGCACCAATCATCAGCAAGCTCTCAAACCCACCCTTTCCATTCACCCTCCTTTAGGCTTATTCCGTAGGCTCCATCCTTTGTCATCATCATTCTTCTCTGACAAAGGATTCTCCGTGGGGGAGAGGGAGCTCTGGAGAGAGGAGGTGTCTGGCTTTATGCAAAAGTGGCCATTTCTCAATGCCAACCCAGGCATCCAGCTGTTCCCACCTGTAGGAAATGCCTCCTCCACAGTGATTCTGAATAAGGAGTTGATAGGAAATGTCTGTCCTTCCGTTGGGACTTTTATCTGCCTTTTAAAAGTCAAACCCATTACCTCAGGACTGTGGTTTTATTAGAGAGCTTTATCTTTATTAGGCAGTCAGCTTCGTGATTATCTCCTACCAATTGGTGGGCTCCCCGTGGCTCCAAGAGGACTTGGGGTGGTGCGGTGGGTTGTGGCAAAAACAGACTAGGTCAACTTAGCACAGCACCTAGGTCAACTTAGCACAGCACTCTCCCAACCACATGGACAGAGGGTCTGTGCTAATATGGGCTCTCACATGGGTTCTCTTTTTTTTTTTTTTTTTGAGACGGAGTCTCGCTCTGTGGCCCAGGCTGGAGTGCAGTGGCCGGATCTCAGCTCACTGCAAGCTCCGCCTCCCGGGTTCACGCCATTCTCCTGCCTCAGCCTCCCGAGTAGCTGGGACTACAGGCACCTGCCACCTCGCCTGGCTAGTTTTTTGTATTTTTTAGTAGAGACGGGGTTTCACAATGTTAGCCAGGATGGTCTCGATCTCCTGACCTCGTGATCCGCCCGTCTCGGCCTCCCAAAGTGCTGGGATTACAGGTTTGAGCCACCGCGCCGGGCCTCACATAGGCTCTCTTTAAACTACATGGCTTCGCTGTTGACGAGGGGCAGGGACGGAACAACTAGGAGACACCAGGGGCTTGGGAATCAGGCAGACTCCAGCTGAAAAGCTGATCCTGCTGCTTTCAAGCTACAATCCTGGGCGAGTCACTTCATCTCTCTTCTGCAAAACTGGGATAACGATAGTGTCCAGCTCATAGAGATGATGCACGCAAAGTGCTTAACACAATTCCTTGTGCAGAGTAAGCACTTAATCAACATTAGCTGTCACTGTAATTGTAATTATTCATTGTAAATAGCCTTTGGGACCTAGTCTTCCAACCTCCCTGTCTTTGTTCAAGCTGATCCCTCTGCCCAGAGTGCCTTCTCTACCCTTGTCTGTCAGGAGAAGCCTCACTCATCCTTCATATCTCAGCTCAACTATCCCAACCTCCTTTTGTGGTCCCCCACTTATTACCCACCCCCCGCACCCCCAAACAGGAATCAATTCTTTACTGCACTATGTTCCAGCATCTCTTTGTGAATCCTTCCGAGACATCACTGGTGGCCTTGGGCAAAGTCCTTCATCTATTTAAGTCTCGGTTTTCTCATTTTAAAGATGGGGATGATAATACCTTATGTATTGCAGTAGCTATGGGAAATATACATCCAACTAAGCACACTGTTTTATTATTATATTTAGCATTGCAATTATTATTGAAAGACGCTCAGTAACTCCAATATAAGAAATAATTTCTGCTTGGTGAGGAGCCCTGTGGATTATTCTTTCCCAGTCATATTTGAGGGGGTGCGTGACTTTTAATTTGCCTAGAACCCTTTGGGGAACCTGAAATCAGGGGACTGGCCCCAATGACCTCTGATTAACCTGTCCAGTTCCAGGACTTTTGTAAGTCAGATTCTTCTCTGGATGGAAGTCCTCCCCATCATTTCATCTCCTTCTGAATCACTCTGGGACAGCACAGTAGGGCCCAGAACCTACCAGTATAGGGCAGCACAGTAGGGTCCATGAGCCCCCAATTTAAGGATGAGAGCTGTCATCTCCAAACACAGCAATTACGTTCAAAGGCTGAAGCGTGGGTCTACCAACTTCTCCAACTCACTGTGTCAGAGTAAAGGGACCTCACATTTATTGAGCACCTAGTATGTACTAAACACCTCATCAGACAATTAAAACCCATTATTTCATTTAAGTCCCATGGTAAACTCTTAAGGTGGGTATTGTAAGGGTCATTTTTAGATGAGAAAACAGGCTCAGAGAGGTGCAGTGGCTTGCCCGAGGACACACAGTGAGCAAGTGAGAGAGCCCAGTGTTCTCAAGGAACGGTGGCTGGGTGTACCTGGTCTCCAGACTGAGCATGGCTCCCCAATCCAGAAAGACCTATGTCTACACAGCTTTTGGTGTAATTATGTCTCTTTCCACTGCGGATCATGTTTCTGCATCCCCCATGCTGACTGCTGTTCCATCTTCTCCCTATTTCCTCTCCTACGCCCAGTTCCCTGGCTGCTGTCAGCACAGTCTATAGATTGAGACACTCAATCAATCAGCCAGCTTGCTCCAACAGCTAAAAAACACCCCGTCGACCAATTTTCCCTCCAGCACCTTTCCGGGGACCATGAAACCTCACTAATTTGGAATTTGGAATGATTTCTGACACAGAACTTGCATTTCTCATTCCAATAAAAAAAAAAAATGTCTGAATGAAATGTCATTACACGGACCCCTGGGAGCTTCTGAGCCAGGCCCTGGCAGGCAAAAGGCCCTGTTTCCACTCCTTTCCTCCTCGTTCCTTCTCCTGGCTTCTTTTACCTGCATCTATCTCTATGGTTGGATTTTACGAGTGACAGCACCATTGTCAATGCTGATATTACCACTAGTTACAGTGGATATTCGTGGAGCACCAGCCATGTGCTGGGTACTGTTCTAAGTGCTTTGCATATGGTTGATCTTGTCATTCTCATGACAATTATTAGAGGCTGGTACAATGATCAATCCTGATTTACCAGTGAAGAAACAGATCATAGGAGATCCCACTAAAAGGTTGTAGAGATGGAATTTAACCCAGACAATCTGACTCCAGAGTCCATGGTTTTAACCCTTTCACCTCTTGGGCTGGGCACCATGGGAACCACCTGTAGATCCTCCAACCCCAGCAAAACTTCCTCCCACCTTGGGCATCTGAGAGCATCACATACTGGGGAAAGAAAGCTTTGTGTCCTTCTACAGCTGTGAGATTGGTATTTACAGTCAGGGTTGTGAACTCTGTCTCCAGACTTCAGTCACAATGGACACTGCTGAGTGAGATCTTTCAAAAGAAACCAGTGGCAAGGACTTTGAGAAGGATCTTTACCAGGCTCAAAACTCTGGGGGTATTTGTCGCTCTTAGGGATCAACCATCTAGCCAAAGCTCTGGCTTCTTCCTACAACTATTTTGATCTATATGGCCGATACAGATAAGAAATACACAGCCAGAAAGCTATGCACCATCCCACTCCCCCTTCCCTGTGAAGGGGCCCTACTGCATCCTTCTGCATAAGCCCAGAGTGCGCTTGCCTCTGTGGAAGTACACTACGGCGTCCTCCTTTTCAGGCAGGGAAACATCAACCACTCTGGTTGCTTTAGAGTATAGTTTGAATATAAAAGGCCATAACATTCAGAAAAATTCATGGCTATGGCTTGATTCCACCAGTTACCTATTTGGCTGGTGGGGTGAAGACAGAGTCTTGTTTCCCTGTACAAATTTCTCAGCCCCTGGTGGTGGGACCTGTGGCTGAGACAAGGGTTGGGGGGACAGGATGGAAGCAAAGCACTTTAGACCAATCAGACATCTCTCAGCCACAATGAAACTGCCTGTCTAGGAACTCCATATTCATGGCCATATTTTTACCTGCACCCAACTAAGAATATCCAAATGAGTATATAGGATGTATCCAGATGTGTGTGTGTGTATGAGGGAGGTGGAGCCTGGACCCAGATGTTTTTAATATCCAGGTGTGTCATACAGGCAGATTAGTTATGTCAAGGGTGGCCATGTAATCCATTGTCCGACCTGGGATGCTTTGGGGAACAAAAAGTGTGTTGACAATAAGTGCTCAGGTGTGTGTGGCCCTCCTGGTCATCCCTTTTTCCTGAAGAGGCTTGAGTATTCTTTCTACCTCTCCATTTGAAAGTCCCACAGGCATCTCAAACTTAATGTGACCAAACGTCAACCTGTCACCTCCCCTACAAAGTGTTCTCTAGCTCTACCCGCTTCCTACTCATCCAAGCAGCAGCGGCCACCACCCTCCATCCTCTTTCTCTCACTGTCTTGCTCATTCTGACTCCAAAGCATCTCAGCCTCCCACTCCATTGCCACCTCCTGGTCCAAGCCACCACTGTCTCTTACCCAGACAACTGCAGCAGCCTCCAGAGCAGCTTTTAGCTTTCACCCTGACCCTCCCCAGCCTGATGTCCATGCAGGAGGCAAAGCTGTCTTTCCAAGTGAAGATCGGATCATGTTATTCTCTTGTGCAGAGCCCCCAAAAGCAGGTCCAAACTTCTCAGCATGGCTTTCATGCGTCTTCAATTTCTGGCCCCAGCTACTTCTCCAGGTTTGTCATTCTCAGCTGCTTCTCACTTACCATGCTCAAACCAGGGCCTTACAGTGCCCTGAAAAGCCCCAGCATCTTGGCTGTCTTTGTTCTTTCTGCTAGATGGAGTAGAGCATGAAACTCAAGGGCATGGCCTGGAGCCAGACTACTGGGTTCAAACCCCAATGCTGCCACTCTGTGACCTTGAGCAATTGACTACCTCTCTGGGCTTCAGGTCATCAAGGGTAATAATAGTACCTACCTCATAGGGTTATTGCAATAATTAATGGTGAAAATATGTAAAACTGTTGGAATAGTGCCGGAAATAGTAAGTACTCTGTATTTGCTAATTAAAATATGGCATCGGCCAGGCATGGTGGTTCACACCTGTAATTCCAGCACTTTGGGAGGCCGAGGCAGGCAGATCACCTGAGGTCAGGAGTTTGAGACCAGCCTGACCAACATGGTGAAACCTCATCTCTACTAAAAATACAAAAATTAGCCTGGCGTGGTAACGGGCAGCTGTAATCCCAGCTACTCGGGAGGCTGAGACAGTAGAATCGCTTGAACCCAGGAGGCAGAGGTTGCAGTGAACAGAGATCGCACCACTGCATTCCAGCCTGGGCAACAAAGAGCAAAACTCTGTCTCAATCAATCAATCAATCAATCAATAATTATTTTCAAAAACTGGCATCATTTACCTTGCCTCCTTCAACTCGATCATCTCCTGTCCATTTTTCAGATTTCAATTCAAATGTCACCTCTTTCAGGAAGCCTCCCCTGACTACTAGGCCTGTTGTGTCCTTTCTCTGTGTGCACAATTCCCTCCATTGCAATTGTCTGTTTAATTCTCTATTTTCCCCCACCAGACTATGATAATTTTGAGGCATAGCCCAAGACTTCTGCTCCATTTTATCCTCAGCACCTAAGAAAATGATAGCCCCACCATGCGTCTTCAGTAAACATTGGTTGAATGAGAGAACCAACTAGAGAAATAGCCCAATCAAACCAGCAAGGGAGAGGTTAACTAAGGGTGCAGGCAGCAGATGGCAGTGTATCTCACTATCAGTGTAGCTACACATAGTCCACCGGAGGCAATTCCTGAATCCCAGTACACTGGGATCTGTAATAGATATTTCTACAAGATAGGCAGGTACTGAAGGGCAGATGGGTTTCCCCTGAGGATGCTGCACACAGAAAGAGTGCATGACTCCAGTTCCCATATCCTGCTATGATGTCCAGTTGTTTGCCTGCCTTCCCCTCCCACCTTCCAGAAGAGGTAGCTCCTCAGTTCCAGGGTGCAGAGGACAACAGAATCACTCTGTTTGGTGTTCAGGAGTTCCCTTCCCCTGCTCTCCTCCCTCTCCTCTCCTCCAATATTCACCTGCTACAGCAGTCAGACTCTCTGAACTCAGAGGGCTGGGTTCAAATGCCAGCTGTGACACAGACTTGCTATGTGACCTTGGGCAAATGAATTTCCCTCTCCTTGCCTCAGTTCCTGCACCTGTAAAATGGGAAGTGTAATAGCACCTGCTTTGTAGGGCCATGGTGAGGATTAAGTGAGGTGATGCACTTTGTAATGCACATGGCTTATGGCAATAGCTCAGTGATGCTTTGCAGGATGTAAAAAATAATAATCCCAAATTCTGTGTCTTCTCCATGCTGTTCTGCTCACTTCTAACACCTTCTCCCTATGTCTCTGCATGGCCAAGTCCTATTGATTGGATCTCCTCTGTGTATTTAGATGCCCAGCTGCTGTTATCTCCTCTAGCATAAATCCAAGCTCACTGTAGGCACCTAGCAATGTTCTGGGCAGCTGCACTGTCAGCTCAGCTCTGAGCACAATAGTTCTGAGTCCATTTTCCAAAGTACCAGCTGACCAGCAAATGTCCCTGGCCATCCGGGGAATGGGACCATTCCCTTATATGCAGCATTAGAGATAAGAATTCTGGGGCAGGTAATTTATTTGCGACATGATCCTAGGATGCTCCGGTAAGGACGTTGGGAAGAGAAACAGGGAAGAAAGCCAGTTACTGCTGCAGGTGACTGGAGCTTAACATCCCAGGGGAATCCTGGGAACCTGTGTAGGCCATAGACCTCAGAGCTGTTCCACCTAAGCACCGGGGAGCTGGAATATTTATACACCAGCTCCCATCAGTCATTGGTTGAAAGCTGCTCCAAAGAGACATTAATTCCTGCCTCGTGTATGGCAGAAATCAGGGAAGACTTCCTGGAAGAAGTGATGCCTATGTTAAAATCTGAAAAATGGACAGGAGGTGATGAAGCTGAAGGAGGCAAAATGAAAATGCTCCATGACCAGTGTACACTCAGGTAAGGAGTTGCAGGTCTCATGAGTTAGAAGTCAAGCTGATGTGCTCAGAAATGGTGGGTGGTGGGGGAAAATGGGCAGGTCAGGACAACATTGGCTGCTTTGGCTGTGCCTAGGCACTGAGTAGGGTTTGAAGGGCTGCAGCCCATGGCTGTGCTCCAGAAAAAAAGATCAACTGCCCAACTGCCCTGGAGCTATCACGAGGGGGTCCTGAATTCAAGGAAACACCAGACTTCACTCCCTTGATCAAATCCTCCTCTCCTTCCCCGTTTTCCTTCCTATGTTCTTTCTCTCCTTCCTCGGATCTTTCTTGAGCTTCTGCTCTGCTAAGCAGTCTTAGAGCATAAAGATCAGGCAGAATGCTAAAGTCCCCAAGTCCAATCCCTTCTCCCTGTAAGGCTCAGAGAAGGGACCTGACCTGCTCTGGGTCATATAGCCAGTGAGTGGCAGAGTAGCAAGCAGACCCCTGCTTTTCTGACATCTTGTGCTTCAGGCTACTCTGGAGGGCTCTTCTGGAAACTCCATCACTGCTCAGTCTGCCAGAACTGCTTCCCCTGGCTGCAGGCCCGGGGTGGGGCTGGCTCCAGGATGAGGAGGTTAAACAGGGGCTGCTGGGTGCAGGGCTGGCAGCAAGTGAAGCCTTCATCCCATCACAGTACCCTGGGGCTGAATCACCAGCTAGGCTGGCTTGGCTCAGCATTCAAATGCATCCTTATGTGCTGCAACAGTCTGAGGAAGAAAATAGGATTTTGCCTTTTGTTGCAATTTAAAAGAAGGTGGGGGGGGGGTGGGGGGAGCGGATTCATGAGCACATTCTCCTTGTTGCTAGAGAGCAGCCCATTTGAGATCAATCAAATGTTTTCTGCCAAACCCCTACAGGTCCACATTCTCCCAAATTACATTGGCTGAAAGGAAGATGGGAGATGCTAAGAAAGAAGGGATGAGGCCAGTGTGGTGTTGGCAGGGGTCGGGGGTGGCTTTACATCTAATGGAGGAGGAGGAGGGACAGAGGCTGGACAGGGTGTGGGACTTCCTCTTTTTGTGGAGGGTCTTGGCTCATGTTCAAAGGAGCTACTGAGCCCTTTAGAGACCCCTGCTGGGAGTTCAGCCCACTCTCAATAACTCCTGCCAAATAACGAGGCCCATCCTGGGACCCACAAGTCCGAGCCAGGAATGCTACAAACTCGAGAGACAACGTCTCCCTGTGGAACAGCCCGGGGGCTGTCAGCCACGGTGTGGCATGCAGATCCGTCACGATCAATTGTCAGCTCTGTCATGGCTTTGCTACTAATGATTATTAAAGACTAAAATTTGAGAATGGTTTCCAATTAAAGTAAAGGTATAAATACATGAATCTTCATCATCTCCATTAATGGCAGCTCCTGTTAACTGTTCTGGTGGTAACCTTGGTGTTGTCCTTGACTTCTCTCTTTCAGACCCCAGTTCTGACCTATCAGCCAATCTAGATGCTAACTTCAAAGTACGTTCAGAATCCAATCACTTCTCTCCTGTACGTGGCTAGTGCCCTGGTCCAAGCCCCCATCATCTTGCACCTGCATTATTGCAAAGGCCTCCTAATAGGTCTCCCTGCTTCTTGCCTTCCTACATCGTGTTCCCCAGAAGGTGGCTGGAAGGATCCTACTAAAATTAAGCCACATCATGGTGCTGCTCCCGTCAAAGCCCTCTGATCACTTCCCTAAAGCCAAAGTAGCTACAAGGTCTACACAGTCCAGCCTCTGTTACCACTCTGACCTCACTTCCTGCTCCTTTCCCCTTGTTCTCTCCACTCTGGTCCCACAGGTCTCTTTGCTGTTCCCTCATGCACCAATTACACTCCTGACTCAGGAGCTTTGCACGGGCTGTTCCCACTGCCTAGAACACTCTCCAAATAGCTACAACTTCCTTCCTTATTTTCTTCAAGTCTTTGCTCAAATAAATATCACCTTCTCAATGATACATCTTCCCTGACAACCCTATACAAACGTGATTTAAAATGGTACTCCCTCCCCATTGTACGTGTCTCTCCTTCTGCTTTATTTCTCTCTATAGTATTTGTTACCCTGTAATATAATATAATCATTTACATATTTATGTTGTTTATTGGATGTGCCCCTTACTCCCACTAGAGTCTAAGTTTCATGAGGGTAGGGGTTTTGGGTCTGTTTCATTCACAGCTATTTCTCAGATCTTTGAATAGTGCCTGGGATACAGTAAAGGCTCAATTAATATTTGTTAAATGAACAAGCAAACAGATTCCAAATTCCTTCTATGATAAAGCTCCTTACCGTCAGTTGTGTTCTGTTATGCTTTCTTGAACAGGAAAGAAAGGTGCGGATTGGAGCTTGTGTGCTCAGAATGTTAACATGTGTTCTTGGGTTTATGCATAGGGCTATGCTATGTATGTAAATATCACCTGGTGTACATCTGGACTCTTGAAAAAAAGATTGAGAATAATAGGATTAATGAATGAGTAGATTGAGGGTACTTCACAGCCTTCGTTGCTGTGTGGCTTTGAAGCAGTTGCCTGCCCTCTCTCTGAGACACAGCTGAGGAATAATGCAATGGTAATTGCTCCCAGAATGATTTTGGCTTAGGTCCTGGCTCTGCCACCCCTAGCTGAGTGATTTTGACTAAGGAACTTAACTTCAGAAACTTCTATTTTTCCCATGCATAACTGGGGAAGAAGGAGCCACATGGTGGGAGAGGTGACACACATTAGTGTGAGCTTTGGAATTAACATCAGGACTTGAGTCCAGCCACTTACTATCTGTGAGTTTCTGTTTCATAACCTTAAATGTTTATAACCTAAGACCGTTGTTGTGAGAATTAAATGAGTTACCACATAGACAATGGTGTGGAAATAATAACAGCTAATAATACCTTAGTACTTATATTCTAGTCATTATTCTAAGTGCAATATATATGTTAATTATATAATTATACATAATTTAGTGCTCATCACGATGCTATGAAGACAATATTTTTTCTCCTATTTTAAAGACGAGGAAACAGAGGCACAGTGTGGTTAAGGAATTCACCTGAGGTTACACAGCAAAGCCAGGTTTCAAAGATATAAAACCAATACTTCCTCTTTCCTCCCTAAATAGAACCAGCAAGGTCCCAGAGATCCTGACACCTCTCATACCAGCTAACAAAGGTTAGGGGTTAAGACTGGCTGACACCCCACGTTCTCCAGGTGTGGATGTACATCTTTAAGAATCAGAGTTCTCCTGAGCATTTGAGTGGAGAGGGGCGCCAGGTAGCTGAATTCGGGTTGATTAAATCAAGGAGAAAATCAATTAAATTTAAATAAAGAGAAAAGATTGGAAATCAGGCACAATGCCTTCTTAATTACAATGCCTAATCACTGGCTGAAAAAAAAATAACTTCAGAACATTTCATTTCATATACGGCCTTGTGTATCTGAAATGAGAGGCTTCTAATGAAATGCACATTACCCCACTTGAGTAGTAATTGACTAGGCGATCCCAACAGTTTCATGGGTGGAAAGGATTGGGCATAATAGCCAGTACTTTTTAAGGATGTGACAACACAGGATGCTTTGGGGGTTTACAGAGAGGTAGCTGACCCCCAAGGTCCTCTTTCCTTTACAGTACAACTCAACTCTCCCGACAAAGTGTGCGACCACCGGGCAGGACTAAGTGTGCAATGCAGCAGGCGAACATGATTAAATGGCTTTTCTCTGCACAGTTTAGAGTCATTGCAAACACACGAGGCTGGGCAATATCACTGGCAATCAGAGACCAAATGCCTCAAAGAAATTGCTCTGACAAGTATCCCTGCTATTCAGATCTTGGACTGTAGCCTTCTAATTGGTCTCTCTGTCTCCCGTCTCTCCCCTGCCAATCTTTCTTGTCCACTGCAGCTAGGACCGTCTTTATAAAGCATACCTCACTGAGTCACTTTCATGATTAAAATCCTTTGGATTCCTCTTGAGAGAATAGTTCAGACTCCCAACTGTGGCCCAGGAGGCCAGACACGATCCATCTCAGCCCATCATTTCTGCAGTTCTTGTTTCCTCCTTCTGTATCCTTGGTTCCAAGAATACCAACCTGATGGTGCCACCCCAAACCTTTCTTGCTGTCATGATTTCATGTCTTCACATATGAAGTTCCTCCACCTGCAACATCTTTCCCTCCCATCCCTAACTCACTTATGCCTGCATCACATCCTCCTGGACCACCCCCTCACCTGGCTGGGTTTGCAGCCCCTCTCCTGTGCTTTTGGTCTGCTTTGTCCACAGAATCTAACACAGTATCCAGCCCAGAGTGCATCCTTAAAGATGTACTTTGTTTTTCACCTTTTTTTTTTTAATACAAGTCTCACTCTGTTGCCCTGGCTGGAGTGCAGTGGTGTGGTCATAACTCAATGCAGCCTCAAACTCCTGGACTTGAGTGATCCTCCTGCCTCAGCCTCTTGAGTAGCCACTATACTTGGCTAATTTTTGAATTTTTAATTTTTTTGTAGAGACGGGGTCTCACTACATTGCCCAGGCTTGTCTCAAACTTCTGGGCTCATGCAATCCTCCTTCCTTGGCCTCCCAAAGTGCTGGGATTACAGGCATGAGCTATCATGCCCAGCTTAAAGACTTTGTGGAATGAATGACTGTAGATTTGCCAGTGATACTGGATGACGTATAGCCTCCCCCTTGCAAGATGAGGCATCAGCAACACCATCTTTCTCTCAGGATGCTTTCTTGCCTTTTTGACTATGAATGAGTGTGATTAGGCTCACTGTCTCCTTATTCCTCTGGCCCTTTAAGGATATGTGCAGCAGTGACTAGAGCTCTTAGAAATGAACACCATTGATTCAGTTATCCAGTCATTCAAACTTCCTGCTCCCATTACTTGTGCACCTGTAATTGCCCAGCATCAAACTGGGCATGTGGGTTTCAGAGAGCTGACTAAGGTGGTATCTCTGCCTCACAATAAGTCATAACTCGGTACACAACTAGGGGGCAAATGGATGCTTATAATACCAGTACATAAGGGATGAATAGAGTCCCTCAATGATTCCTTTCATAGAGGAGGGGGCTGAGGCTATATGCTATGGTTTTCCCAAAGTCACGAAAATGATATCCAGTAGACGTGTGAATAACGTACATCCCACCTGCCACCCCTCAAGCTGCTTATGTTGTCTTTGGATAGGGGAAGGTCTTCAGAACCACCCATAGGCAGACCCAGTGAATAAGACCTCAGCTGGATATGTCTGGATGCATTTGAGCATGGTTGAGGCTAGGATTTAAGCTAGTGAGAGGCAAAGTGACTCCATGAAGTGAAGGTTGAGAGATCAATAACCCTATACATTGGGCATCTCGAAAAGGTCCACTTTCCAGTGTTGGGGAGAGAGAAAGTTCCCCTAAAATCATTCTTATTGTCTGTAGTTTATGGAAGGTAATTTTTGGACCACTCATTAAATTCATTCCTTCATTTGTTGACTCATTGAACAAATATTTATGGGATAGCTACTGTGTGCCAGATAGGATACTAAGAGCTCTGCAGACATTTTCTCACTTAATACATGACCCTTGAATTAAAGTTGATTTTAAGATATTATTATAATTGCTACCATGTTGCAGATGCAGAACCAGAAGTCAGAAAGGAAAATAACTTGCCCAGCTAGTTATAATTAATAATAATGATAATAGTTGACATTTGTGGGTCATTTATTACATGCCCGGCACTGTGCTAAGCTAATATGACAAATTTAATCCTCTCAATGAAGTTGTGAGGTAGGTACCATTAATATCCCGCTTTACAGATGAGATGATTGATGTTCAAAAAGATAAAATAACTTGCCCAAGGTCAACAGCTGGTACGTGATGGAGCCAGAATCGTAAGTGCCTTCATTCCAAGTCCAGTATTTCTCCGTGTGGCTCATGGATCACTTATATCAGAATCACCTAGGACAATTGCGTGAAATGAAAACTGCTGTGCCCACATCAGACCACAGGATCTGAAGGCAAGGCACAGGAATCTGCATTTATACAACATTCCCAGGTGATTCTTACACTTTCTAAAGTTTGAAAATTTTATTGCCATTCTGTAGGTAGGGACCCAGCAGCTTTCAACATAAAAGAAATATCACCTTTGACTTTATCACTCGGCTGATTTGAAAAAACATACTGCAAGGAAGAAAATCAGTGAAACTCTCCCTTGGTCTCAGGAGAACTGCAAGAGATATACAACAAAGACACCAAAGGCATTTTGATGCCAGTACTCCAGCAGATGTGTTTACGCAAGTCAGTTTGATTACAGGTGCTAAAAATACCCCCTTTAAATTTAGAAGTCCAGAACATTTCCCAGTGCTTTACCAAAAACCAGCTTTTAAAAATTCTTAATTCATTCCTAACCCCACCTCCTACAAGTTATTAGTATTGATGCTGGAGCCCCAGAGTTTGTTATCAAGAATTATAATGGCAAATCATGGAGACATTTTCTCTGATTACAGAGATTCTGTGTGTTTGGCTTCCACCTCCCTGACAGCGGTTCCTCTGAATCAGCAAAGCACCAGCTGTACTCTTGCACTTCCTTGGGGTGGTTGAATATCAGATCTTGACAACTTCCCCAAATAAATTTTCTACTCAGTGTGACCAGCCCTTACTTCTTTCTCCTCAAATACTTTTATTACATTTCTTACTTTACAACTTTGATACCATTTTAATATATGAGAAGTTCAAATACTTAATTCACAGATGAGGAAACTGAAGCAGAGAAAAGAGAGAAACTTGCCTGAAGTGACAAAGCCATGTGAACAGCAGGGAGGAGCCTAGGCATCCTGTGTCTGAATGCAGGGTTCTCCTGATACCATGCTTCCATCTCCTGGAATTCTGATCCCCATTACCTATTAGCTTACAAGTTTAGGCAAATAACCCTCTCAAAGCCATTTTTTTTTCTTCTGTAAAACGGGTATAATAATACTGTCCACTTCAAAGGGTGATTGTGAGAATTAAATGAGTTAATCCATGCAAAATGCTAAGCACAGTGGCTGGTATATAGTAAACCCTCAATAAATGGCAACTGTCATCATCACTATCATTATCATCATCATTGCCATCATCATCATCATTATGCCTACTGTCATCATCATCATTCATTGTCACTATCCTCATCACCATCATCATTGTTATCATTACCATCACTATTACTATCATCACCATTGCCACCATCACCATCATCACCATCATTATCATCACCATCACCACCACCATCACCATCATCATCACCATCATCACCATGATTGTTACCATCATCGCCATCATCATTACCACCATCATCATCACCATCATTACCATCATAAACATCATCATCACCATCAGCACCATCATCATCATCACCATCATCAATATGATCATCATCATCACCCTCACCATCATCACCACCACCATCATCACCATTATCATCACCATCATCATCATCATCATCATTACCATCATCACCATCATCATTATTATCATCATCATCACCCTCACCATCACCACCATTATCATCACCATCATCATCATCATCGTTACCATCATCACCATCATGATTACCACCGTCATCATCACCATCACCACCATCATCATCATCAGCACCATCATCACCCTCACCATCATCACCATTATCATCACCATCATCATCATCATCATTGTTACCATCATCACCATCATGATTACCACGGTCATCATCACCATCACCACCATCATCAACATCATCATCACCATCAGCACCATCATCATCATCACCATCATCACCATTATCATCACCATCATCATCACCATCATCATCATTACCATCATCACCACCATCATCACTCTCACCATTATCATCATCATCAGCCTCACCATCATTACCGTCATTATCATCATCATCCAATCCAGATCCCATGCTGATGCAATAAGTAGTTATTAATATCAGAAAATTATTATTATTATTTTTTACTGTGCTCATTTTTTTAAACAAGAAGAAACAATGTTTGGCACATTGTGTCAAAATATTTGTTAGAAGTTTTGTGAATCAATAAGAAAGATCCAAAATGATGAACCTAATTCAAAGTTTTGAACCAATTAACATTTACTTCAATTGGAGCTTAGGGATGGTGACCACTGGTTTTTTGACTTTCACCTGATTCATCAGATCTTACAGGAGGGACACTGGCCTCTATCACTGCTTATCCATCAGGGCTCACTCAAATCCCCACTTCCTTGGAGTTCTCAATCCCACTTTCTGTGAGCTTCTTCCACATTGCTTGGCCTGATAGATTTTCTCTTCCATCTCGTAGGAATTCATTTTTCTTACCAAGAAAGGTGAGGCACAAGAGAGTGTCTAATATATCATGAGGGCAAGGACTGCAACTTGCCTTGTAGTTAGTGCATCATATATATGTGATGGGGCGAATTAGTTGGCTTATTTGTAGGATTGTGTAATGCTTTTAAATAATCTCCTAAGCCCCTAGACCAGTGGCTTCTATAAGAATCACAGGGTGGGGGTGGGGGTTTAAAAAATGTCATTGTGTAGGCTGTCTTTGATCGATGTCATTTCAGATTAACAAAACAGAATCTCTAGGGCAGGGGATAAGGTGCTGGTACTTTTTAGAAGCATCATCTTTCTCTCAGCAATTTATTCTAATATAGAGCCAGAGGTGATACCTACTCTTTTACTCTTCATATGTATATATGATTTTCAAGCCCACCTGACTGGAAGCCCATTAGGTACGAGTCATATATTTGCCTTTGCATCTGTAGCCTTACCACAGGGCTTATAGGCACTTAATAAACATTTATTAAGTTGGGCAATAATCTTTTATACTAAACACCATGACCCTCGTTGGCTCACAAAGATGGTGCTTCTGCCCCATTTAACCTCTCAGAATCTCAGTTGCTCTGTCTGTACACTGAAAAGAACATCTATTATTTGGAGCTAGTTATGGTAAGCACTGAATGAGATAAATGTGGGTAAAGGGGCCTACATGGGGACAGGAACATCACATCAGAAATACCCAGTAAATGTGATTTTTTTTTTCACAGTTTCCCTTTCCTAAGTCCATTGGTAAGCATTCAGAGGAAGGGAAGATAAGAAACAGTATTAAGCCTAAGAAGGAGATTTTCATAATACCTGAAATTGCCATCCCCTTGCCATCACCACCACCACCATCGGCAACAGCATTATTAATAATAAGCTCCAACTCTGTGCCAGGCTCTTTTAAAAACACTTTACATATATTATCTTATTTAAGTCAATGGCAACCCTATCAGGCAGGTATTATAATGCAGTTTTCAGATGAGAAATAGAGACTCTGACTGGGTGCAGTGACTCTTGCCTATAATCCCAGCACTTTGGGAGGCCAAGGCAGTAGGGTTTCTTGAGCCCAAGAGTTAGAAGCCAGCCTGGGCAGCATAGCGAGACCTATGTCTATCTATTAAAATTTTTTAAATTAGTAGGGCATAGTGGGTATTCCTGTGGTCCCAGCTACTCTGGAGTCTCAGGTGAGAGGGTTGCTTGAGTCCAGGGGTTCAAGGCTGCAGTAGGCTATGATGGTGCCACTACACTCCAGCCTGAGCAACAGAGTGAGACTTTGTCTCAAAAAAGAGAGAGTCTGGGCGCCGTGGCTCACGTTTGGAATCCCAGAACTTTGGGAAGCTGAGGTAGGCAGATCACTTGAAGTAAGGAGTTTGAGACCAGGCTGGCCAACATGTCAAAACCCCGTCTCTACTAAAAATACAAAAATTAGCCGGGCATGGCAGGTGCCTGTAATCCCAGCTACCACAGCCCTTCCCCTTATAAATCTGGAGACAGGAGAATCGCTTGAATCCAGGAGGCAAAGGTTTCAGTGAGCCATGATCCCGCCATTGCACTACACTCCAGTCTGGGCAACAGAGTGAGACTCTGTCTCAAACAAACAAACAAACAAACAAAAAGAGAGAGAGAGAAATAGAGACTCCAAGAAGTTATGTCACTTGTTCAAGGTCACACAGCAAGTAAGTAGTAATGCCAGGATCAAATCTGATATTTTTAACCACTTGCCTCATATACATCTCTACACTTCCCTGTTTTCCCCCTGACCAGGCAATTCATTTGGCAACCTAGCTCCCAGACTCAATTATTTCCTTGGAGTGTCACTTTTTTTTTTTTTTTTTTTTTTTTTGCTTTTCATGTGTTACACATGCCTCTTGTCCTGCCTGCTTACTCAAATCACCAGTAGTGGACAACTTGGCTGTTAGCTATTGGCCCTATCTCATTTCTCTTTTCTCTTTTGGAGGCGATGATGATGTGAGCACTTTTGAATTCACCTGAGTTAAATTCAAATCTGAGCTTTGACAGACTCTGTGACCTTTGGACAGACATCTTAAAGTAGCTGAGCCCCAGTTACTCCTTCTGTACAATGGGGGTAGGAGTCATGGCCAACTCACAGTGCAATTGTGAGATTTCATGCATGTGAAGTGCCTGGAACCTCAGCGAAGCTCAAAAAAGCTAGTTAGTAGTGGCAGCAACAGAAGTTGTTCCTATTTGGAGAAGATAGCCTATCTGCCCAGAGGCCGGCCACCTGTCTATAACTGGAGCAGACTGACTGGCCAGCTAGGACCTGGTGGTGTCCGACGTCTCTGTTCAATTACCTCCATCTGTGGGTAAAACAGCCCCTGCGTAATGGACTGATTAATCTCCTTATCGCACAGAGCACACAGTGTAATTACATCAGAGAATTTAGATCCCCAAGCGCAACATCAATCAACTCAGAGAGAGCAGCTTCACCCTCCCTTCCCTAACAGCCTGGGGAAAAAAATAGATCTTCCCTCCCTGCCCCCTTTCCTCATCCTTCCCTCAAATGAGAAATGAGGACTAATAGTGCCTGGGCAAATGGCTGCCTGGGGAGCAGGTAGGGAAGGAAGATGAGAGGAAGGGGCTATTTTTAGGTCAACTACCTCTGAGGTTCTGTGACAGCTGCCACGGCCCTTCCCCTTATAAATCTGGTTTCTGCTTGAGTCTGGAGTGAATAAGTAGGGGGAAAGGAACCCCATTTATTAAAATAGGATGTCCAGATAGAACGGTAATACCGGATGCTCACAGTCATCTTTCACTGAATTCTTATTATTGTGTCTGCAAAGGCATTATCTCTTTTTGTCCTCATGACAACACTGTGAGGAAGGTAATACTATTATTAGTACCCATTATACAGATGAAGAAACTGAGCCTTGGAGAAACTGACAACTTCCCAGTTGGTAAGTGGCAGAGGCGATGATCAAATGCTGCAGAGCTTTACTCTGAAACATGAACTCGTATTTCTCACCTAAGACTCAGCCATTCACTCATCAAATAATTCATGAGCATGGACTGTGTGCCAGATACTGGCTAGGTGCCAGGAAGGCAAAGTTCTAAACACATGCAGCCCACCCTCAGAGAGGTCAAAGTCTGATGGAGCGGATGTGTGCCAAGATCTTTGCTGAAAAGTAACAACAGTGACAATGGCATGTGGCATGATGAATCTCACAGTTGCCATGCTGTGCAAAAGAAGCCACACATAAGAGGTGGGATTCCATTTTTGTGAAGTTCTAAAACAGGCAACAGTCATTAGTTCTGGGGACTAGGGACTGATTAAGGAGAGGCCTGAAGGAATTTTTTTTTTTAGGTGACAAAGTGTCTTATGTCTTAATGGAGGGTGAGTTCCAGGAGCTTGCATTTGTGCAAACTCATGGTATTGGTATTGCATACTTACTTTATTATATGTAAATTCCCCCTAAAATGTTGCAAAAAAAAAATTAGAAAGCAAACAAATTACAATGACGGCAGCTGTTTATGTGTGCTTCATACGTGCTGAGCCGTTACAAGCACAGACAGATTAAATTCCCACAACCGCATTATTGAGGCTCAGAGAGGCTAAGCAACTTGCCCAAGATCACACAGCTAGAAAAGGCCAAAGCCAAGATTCCAACACACATCTGTGTCTTACACGAAAATCTGTGCCCCCAACCACTGCTGTATCCTGCCTCCCATTTGTTATCGTTCTCATACTAAGATTCATTTATATTCATTTATTTATCTCTCAGCCATTCAATGTTTAGTTGTGCTGGACACTAGGGCTACATTTGGAATCATGTGACTGAAGTATACCCCGGACTTTGAACTAAAGAAGCTACCAGGCTTGTGGGAGGAAAAATGTGTAAGTGATTGATCATATCACAGTATAATATGGCCTGCCATGGAGAACCTGAGTTCTGGGGAAGACACAGCCAATTCCCTCACTCCTCTCCCCGAGAGAGGTCACACCCAAGCATCCAGCTTCATTAGCTCATAGCCAGTCCTGGCACCTCCCCGCTCTGTTTAATCTCTGAACCTCAGAGTCAGTGGAGTAAAGAGGGGGCAGATCTGGCATTTCTGAAATCAGGCCAGTGGGGACAAGTCCCAGGACCCTCACCACGAAGTCTGCTGTCATCTGGTTTCATTCCAGGTGTCAGGGAGTCATGGCCCAGTCAGGCTCGGGGGGAATAGTGGAATGGTTGACTTTGGACCATAAAATGGGATGAACTGAATAGGAATGAAAGCAGCAGTTTCTTAGTCTGTTCTTTTATGAAGCCAGGAAAATGGTTTCTCATGCTGGTTTGGTGACCAACCACTTGTATGTGACCTAGGACATTTCATGCCACCTTCTTGTTCCTTAGTTTTCCTATTTATAGACTTGGTGGTCACCTAAAACCTCCCCATATAAGACAGATAAAAATAGAGCTCTTCTGTGTGAGGCAGGGGGTGGTAATTTGGAGATCTGGGCACTCAACCTTCTCTTTGCTCCTCAAGGCAAAAGCTGAAATAGTTCCACAGAATATAGTTTGGAAACTGCAGACATGGGTGAACTCTAAGACGCCCCTACTCTAAAATCTGGGGATCTATAACTTAGAGGGCTGTGGTCTGTGGTCTGTGCTGTTCACAATTGAATCCCTCATGCTTAGAACAGTGCTTGGCCTAATAAACAGATATTGAATGAGCGTATGCTTGAAAGGCCTGTTCATTTATTGGACAGGTGGAAAGTGGCTAGATTTTTTTTTTTCTCCCCTGTGTGAAGAAGCTTCTGGAAGGAAGGTGGCTGCAGACACATTTGCTAATACTGTAGAGTACTTTCCATAAACTCAAATTCATTGCCAACATTTCAACATCAGGTACTTCATGTACAAATTTTAATTTAAGAAGGATCAAGATTGGAGGCAAGGGACCTGCATTCCTCTCCCAAAGCAACCATCGGCTAGATCTAGTTAGCAGTGCCCCCCGCCCCTAACACCTCCCTGCAATTCACAACTCACGTTAGTCCCCACCTGGCTCACTCTACCCATTTATGGTATCTATATGACCCTGGTAGGTATTTAATTTTGAGATTCCCTGGTTTAAAGGCTAGTTTCTTCTGTTATCCTTCAAAGTGTTGGAAATGCACAGAGCTAGCCATGCCTAGCTAGCCATGCCGGGGTCTACGCTTGCCATAAGTCATAGCTTAAGTGATAGGGGGTAACCTGGTGGTGGTTTTCTGATTCTAGGCACCATCTAAGAAATAAGGTGGCCTATGTGAAACTGGCCCAGAAAACGGAAAAATTCATTCTTTTCTATTACTTTCAACCAAGAAGCAAGAGCATGGATTTACATCTCATTGGCTGAGGGTGCTCCAGGAATTTCTCACACAGGTCAGCACCCACATCCTCTAGTTGCTTGTAGGGAGGATGCACCCAGCCACCCATTTTCTCCTTTTGTACACGGAGGTCTTTGTTCCCAGGTTCTAAAATGTTGGCTCAGCTCCAGTCAGATTTAGAGAGTGCCATGCAGCTGATGCTGTGGGCTCCAACTGCGAGGATTATATTTTAATCATCTGAATCCATGGCCTCCCAACGTGTGTCCACACCCCGTGCTGGTCGAGCTACTTCAGAATCACGGAAGGCACTTCCCATAAACATGGATTCCTTGGCCCCACCCTTGGGGATTCTGATCTAATTGGTCGTGGTGAAGGAGGGGTGGACTCCAGCATCTGTATTTATAAAAAGCTCTCCCGGAGGTTCTCGTGCCCAGCCAGGGGCGGGAACCGGCGATAACAGGCTAAACCGCTCGCTTTGTTCCACCGTTTGCTTTCCATTCCCTTAAATGTTGACTTTACTATTTGGGGCTCTCCTGTTTCTATTTTTGCCTTACCTTGAACTTCCTTCAAGGATAACTCCCTAAGCCTGATGGCTTTTTTCTTGATTTTCTTCCTCAGCCACCTTGAATTAGATCTGTGGGCTTAGTGCAGAATCCCAAATTCCCTGTTCCCTGGAGCTACACAGGCAGGAAAAAGGGCACCCCAGAACAGTATCTTTGGGGGAAGGGTTTAAAATAAGAATCAGAGAAACCCCAAATCATCGCTCATCACCCTCCCCTCCCCACGCCTCATGTAGGGATTCCTCTCAGACTCCAGACTTTCTTGTTTCTTCCTCCTTGCCATCCCCCTCCTCTCTGTTTCTAAGCCTCACCTTCCTTTTAAGATCAATTAATGGGAATACGTGTGGTTTTATCTCTTGGCTTTGGAAATCCATCAGCTGTTTCTGACACCTTGATGGAGGGGGTTGGAAAGAATGAGTCATGAGCAGGAGCGATAGCAGCTCTGTGGCATGCCAGTGTGGATTCCTGTGCCCAGGGGTCTGCGGCATGGGAGATAAATATCTAAAACTCCCCAAGCCATGGAAACAGCGGCCCTTCAAGGTGATTTTGCATATGCACAGAAGGAGAAGAAAGTGGAGTTGGGATGAGGCCCCCACCCTCACTGCAGCTGCCCAGCCCTTCTCTTTGCTTGCTGAAGGGACCAAGTCAGAAAGAGAGAGAAAGAGAAAGAAATTAGGCTGGTGGCAGAAGCAGTCGGCTCAAAGACTGCCTTGGCTCCCTTTTTGTCCTGCAGCTCCCAGGCTGGGTCACAATAGTGATGATGATGGCTATGACAGTGATGACAGCTAACAGGTGTTCAGCACCTTCCACGTGCTGGCTCCAGCTGAACATGGTTCTACGTGCTCTCCATACATTTGAGTCTCACAACTGCTATGACAAAGGCCCTAAGTTACCACTGCTATCACAGATGAGAAAAATGAAGCATAGGGAAGATCAGAAATTTGTCCAAGCTCACAAAGCCAAGACGAGAAGGAGCCAGATATTTCTCAGTCTGAATCTGAAGCCTGGTATTTAAACACCAGGTTATGCTGCCACGGTCCTGGGCTCTGTCCCTGCTTGGACATTCCTAGTGGACTTGCATTCTGTGAACATCTGCTAGGTGAGGTGTGTGCCACCAACCATTTGAAGAACTTGCAATATAGATGGGGAGGCCAGATTTAATAAAAACGAATCATTAACCCTGAGATGCCAGGCAGAGTGCTAACAGCTTTATGTGCATTATCTAATTTAATCTCTCAACCTACTGTATTACCTCCATTTTACAGATAAGGAAACTGAGGTTCAGAGAGATTAAATCACATGCCCAAGGCCACATAGTGTGTAGGTGGAGGAGCTGGGATTCCAATCCAGGCTTGTTGACCTTTTTTTTTTTTTTTGAGACGAAGTCCCGTTCTTCGTTCTGTCACCCAGGCTGGAGTGCAGTGGCATGATCTCAGCTCACCACAACCTCCACCTCCCGGGTTCAAGTGATTCTCCTGCCTCAGCCTCCTCAGTAGCTGGGATTACAGGTGCGTACTACTGCACCCAGCTAATTTTTTGTATTTTTAGTAGAGATGGGATTTCACCATGTTGGCCAGACTGGTCTTGAACTCTTGACCTCAGGTAATCTGCCCACCTTGGCCTCCCAGAGTGCTAGGATTACAGGAGTGAGCCACTGCGCCCAGCCGAGGCTTATTGACTTTTAGAGCCCGAGATCTTACCTGATAGACTCATGAAAAGATAACGAACCATACTAGGATTGTTACAATAAGAAATATGATAAGAAGCAATGGGCTTCCAGGTGTTATTTGCAGAAATGCTTATTGAGCACTTACTTTGTCAGACATGGTGCTAGGTGCTGGGGATATGATGTTAAGAAAAACAGATGTGGTTTCTGCCCTCATAGAAGTTTTAATTTGATGGAGATATACAAGGTGCATGATTATGCAAAAAAATGAAGGAAAGTGGATAATTTGGGGTGGACACCAAAAGCAGTGACTGGAGCAGAGAGTGAGTGAGTGACAGAACTGTGAGATGAGACTAGAAGGGCAGAGCCTGGAGGCCATGCATAGTGATTAGACTTTACCTGACAGAAGCAGGGAGCCATTGATGGTTATTAGGCAGGAGAGTCACATACTGAGGTCCACTCTTTGGAAACAGAGTCCTGGCTTTAGTAGATATATGGATAGAATGAATGGATGTGTGTGTGCACCTAAGAATCATGTGTGGTGGGGAGCTGGAGTCATTAGCAGGAAGACTGGTAGAAGGCTTTTGCAGGAATTCACCATCGTGACAAAAGTTGATGGTGGATTTACAAAAAAGATGGAGGAACTATGTAACTCGTTCTCCAGCAAAAGTTTCCTTCCTAACTCCAGGCAATGTTGCTGGTAACAAGGAACATCAGGTGAAGGGCTGTAGATGATTTAGTATAAATGCATCCTTGCAGCCTAAGGAAGCAACATTTCTAGACTAGAGCAGTGGTTGTCAAACCGGAATGTGCATCAGAAACGCCTAGAGGGCTTGTTATATGGCATAGATTGCCCAGCCCCACTTCCGAAGCTTCTGATTTGGTATGTCTGGGCTGAGACCCAAGGATTCACATTTCTAACAAGCTCCCAAATGATGCTGATTCTGCTGACGTGGGGACCACATTTTCAGACCCAGTAGTGTAGAGTAAAACATACTCAATTTGCAACCCCATTCACTGAGAGCTGAATCCAGTTTCTTTCCCTCTTTAAGCTGGGCAGAATTAGATGACCTCATTCAGGTTTTTTCTTTCCGTCTATAAATGGGATTGGTAATGTCAACACTGTGAGTTTGTTGTGTATTTACAGTAAATCAAACGTAAGGTTTATTACAGTACTTGGGACATAACAGAAGCTCAATAAATAATAGCCATTGCTATTATTACCCAGAGAAAAAGCTTAAACCAGCACTTGGTCAATGACACATTAGCACTGAGACTAAAAATGATATCCTCAATGAGTACACAAAGCATGAAACCAGTAAAGTGACAAGTAGCTAATATTGGTGAATAATAATAAAAATTCTGTAAGGCATATTGAGGGGTTATTCTTTGTCAGGCAAGACTTCAAAGGTAGACAGGAGTTGGTGACTATTTTTATCATGGCTGCTAAATCAGCTTGTCTATTTATTCTTCTATTAAGTGGAAAATACCTTCATTAATTCACCCACTTACCATTTTTTCATCTATCTACTCACCCACCCATCCACCCATTTAGCCATCCATCCATCCATCCATCCATCCATCCATCCATCCATCCATCCACCCATCCATCTATCTATCCATCTGTCCATCCATCCAACTACCTACCCATGGATTATTTTATTTTATTTTATTTTGAGACAGAGTCTTGCTTTGTTGCCCAAGCTGGAGTGCAGTGGCACAATCTCAGCTCACTGCAAGCTTTGCCTCCCTGCAACCTCTGCCTCCCAGGTTCAAGCGATTCTCCTGCTTCAGTCTCCTAAGCAGCTGGGACTACAGGCGCACGCCACCATGCCCGGCTAATTTTTGTATTTTTAGTAGAGACAGGGTTTCACTGTGTTGGCCAGGCTGGTCTCAAATGCCTGACCTTGTGATCTTCCTGCCTCAGCCTCCCAAAGTGCTGGGATTACAAGCATGAGCCACCGCACCTGGCCACCCATGGATTTTTTTAAACTCCTACTCTGGGATATCAACTGTGTTAGGTCCTATGTAGTTCATTGGAAACAACCCTTGGTCAAGTGGGCCTGGTATTCAAATTGGCTGATATTTTCCTGTTTCTGTCAGGGGGTCTGACTCACCTGGAGCTGTCCACATTTTTGATGGAGGTGGGCAGGGGTCAACTCAGAACAGTGTGTTCTCAACCAATGTGAGAACCAAAGGAGACGGGAGATTTAGAGTTGAGGCTCTGGAGCCAGACAGCTCTGAGGGAGGTTCCTGATTGCTGGTCCTACCCCTTATTAGCTGGGTGGCCTTGGACAAGTAACCTACATCTGTGAGCCTCAATTTTCTTCCCTAGAAAATGAGAATGTTGATAGTACCCACCTCATTGAAGTGGTTGTGAGATAATACATTATATGTATGTGTGTGTGTGTGTGTGTGTGTGTGTGTGTGTGTGTATATATACACATAGGTTAGCATGATTCCTAGTGTATGTTAGTTAAATGCTAAACAAATCATAACTAATATTGTTATCATTAAAGCAGGGGAATTAAGGATTGATGGGGGCACTTTGCTCAGACCAATGTCTTCATTATCAACTGAAGCTGAACTTTACTTGGGGCTTTTCCTGACAATACACATCCAAAAAAGATGCTAGAGAAAACCTTTTTTCCCCCCTTTCCACAAATTTATGCTAGGTAAATTGGTGTCTGGTTTGAGGAGCAAGGAAGAGAAGCACTTATCAATATAATACATTTATAAATCACTTTCTGCATTCCAAAGTACGTTTATATCTTTTCTCTCAGTTTATCCTGACAAAACCCTAAGCTTTAAATAAGCAAGATTTTTCTTAGCCTCATTTTGAAAAGAAGGAAATGAGGAGGTTAAGTGGCTTGCCTCAGGTCACACAGCAGGTTAATAGCAGGGTTATAGCTAGTTTTCTGAAATGTTCTTTTCACTACACCACATGCCAACCTAAGTTCAAGTTTTTGGTTTTCCCCTTTTAATAAATAGGAAACCAGAGGACTTTGGCTGACTCCTCTGGCTTTTCATACTCCAATGCCATCACTAAAAAAATTATATGTGTGCATTTTTTGGCTATTGTAAATTATTAATGACAATCTCTTTAGTGTGTCAATTTCATTCCTTTGTTTGAAACATTCCTTTTGGCATTGGCAACAGCACTGAAATAAATAGTTTATTTGCCAATAACATAGCTTGTTAAATTTTAATCAAATAGAGTGCTGTAAGCACGTAGTTACCAGGATATACCCCTTGGGAATGAGAGAGATCACTTTAGAAATGAATTAATAATGGGACTTTTGGAAGCCAAAATGAAATGGCCAATGAGGCCTTGATGCAGATTATTCCTATTTGAGTTGTAAATCAATGGAGTTATCTCACCCTGCTTCCATTAAAATTTTCTTGTTAATTATTTTCAGAAGATAATAACATCAACCAGATATGGGGGTACTTTTTGGTTCTTGTTTTCTTTCTGAAAGTATGAGCTCTTCTTATGTTGTTAGCATATAGCCTAGGACCACGGTATGTTAAAGCCTGGGGCTCTTACGTGGGTTTAGGAATGGAGAGGAGAGGCTCCACTGATTTCAATTTCCCTATCTCTCTCTGTTTCTGTCTCTCCCATCTTCATTCTCAAGAGCATAGGATACTATATTTTGTGTGTGATGGTATTCCTTACTCATTAACAGAGGATGAAACTACTGAATTGTTTCTATTAGTGGGAAGGGTTTTACTCTTACTCACAAGATTCACTCTTTCACTCTTATTCATAATATTTCCCAGAGACCAGTGTCTAGCATTTGTAAAATTGTTGTGTGGTAGTTATTAAGGCTGTTAATTAATATCTTGGTTCTTCTTCCAGACACGTAGGAGGATTGCATTTACTCTTCCCCTTGAATTTAGGCACCATGGTGCCATGGCTTTCTTTGACAGGTAAAGTGTGGATGTAATTGATGAGTGAAAATTCTGGCTAGAAGTTTTAAGACAAGAGTGTGTTTCACCTTCTTCCCTTTTCCTCTGCCTTAGTAACTACAGACATTCTAGATGGTTCATTCAGTTTTGGCTCTTGAGAGAGGAAAACATGGAGCAGGGCCTCTGGTCAGCCCATTACGAACATGTAGTATAAGCATGAAAAGGAACCTTTGTTGTTTTAAGCCCCTGACATTTGGGGGTTGGTTGTTACTACAGCACAACCAAGCCCATCCTTACTAATACATGCTGGATGAAGTCTCATGCATACATGGCCATGGGAATCATGTGCATTGATAACCATGACATTAAATCTGGAACTTACTAATTATTTGGGGAAAGAGACTGTGGCTCGTTCATCTTTGAACATCTATTGCCTAGCAGAGTACCAGGTATTTAGTAGATACCAGTAATGTTTTCTAAATGAATTATTTAGAAATAGGACAGTGTAAACTATTGAAGTTAAATGGCTGAGATGATAATGATGATGAGGATGACAAAAACAACCTGATTCATGACACTGGCATCTATTGAAGGCTTACTATGTGCCTAGCACTTTGCTAAATAAGTTGACAAACAATATCTTATTCAGTCCTCACAGTAACCCCATAAGGTAATATTAATGTTGCCCTCATTTTGCATATGAGAAACTAAAGCCATGAATCAGGTAGGCCCATTGCCTAGGGCCACTAATAAGTGGCAGAGCCAGGATTCAAATCCAGATATGGCTGTGCACTGCATAACAATCTTTTGGTTAATGGTAAGCTGTACATAGATGGTGGTCCCCTGCGATTATAACGAAGATGAAAAATTCTTATCGCCTAGTGATGTCTTGATACCCTTACCTTGATATAGGCTTAGGCTAAAGTGTGTGTTTGTGTCTTAGTTTTTAAGACAATTTGAAAGTTTAAAACAGTTTAAAGGTTTAAATTGTTTAAACTGAATAAAGTTAAAAAGTAAAAAAAAAAATTTAAACAGAAAAAAGCGAGAGGAATAAGGATGTAAAGATAGAAAATATTTTTTGTATGGCTGCACAGTGTGTTTGTGTTTAAGTGCTACTATAAAATAATCAAAAACTTAAATAAATGAAAAAGTTTATAAAGTCCAAAAAGCACAAGTAAGCTAAAGTTAATCTATTATTGCAGAAAGAAAATTATTTAAAAAATAAATTGAGTGCAGTTTCAGTTTACAGCATTTATGAAGTCTACAGTAGCATACAGTAATGTCCTAGTTCTTCACATTCACTCACCACTCTCTCCCTGGCTCACCAGGAGCAACTCCCAGCCCTGAAAGCTCCAGTGAGTGCCCTATACAGATAAACCATTTTTAAAAATCTTTTATACTGTATTTTAATGTACCTTTTCTGCATTTAGATATGCCTGTATACACACTTACCATTGTGTTACAGTTGCCTACAGAATTCAGTATAGTAAGGTGCTGTGCAGGTTTGTAGCCTAGGTGCAGCAAACTGTACCATACAGCCTAGTGTGAAGTAGGCTATCATAGAGTGTAAGTACACTCTATGATATGTGCGTAACAATGCATACTTCAGAATGTATTCCCATCCATAAGTGACACATGACTGCACGTCTATCCATAGATTTTTCAATGGAGGTGGGATATTTTTTCCCTCTGGGGGCATTTAAAAATGTCTGGAGACGCTTTTGGTTGTCACAACTGGGGAAATACAATAAGAATCTAGTGTGTAGAGGCCAGGGAAGCTGCAAGTATCTTAGGATGCACAGAGCAGTCACCCAAATAATTATCCAGCCCCAAATGTCAGTATTGCCAAGAAATTCTGGTATATCCTACACACTTTTAACTACTAAGTTAAAGGACACATCTATCTTTTCAGAAATGAGGGGGACAAAAGCTTCTAGCTTCCTGCCTCAACCCCTTGGAAGATTGTTTGGAAATAAATAAATGTGTTTCAAGATTGATCACATTATAAAATATAGATTTACACAAATCTTTCAATAGCACACATTCCGTAAAAGTGAGAGACACCTGAAAAGTAATGTAACTAGCAGGTTCAATAGGCAAGGACGACTGCAACAGCCAGGTAGTGCTTTCATGGTTGGATTCACTGCAGCCTGTTATTTAATCAGCGGTCGCTGTCCCTGGTGCTGAACCACCGTCAGGCTCTAGGAAACATGAATCGGCAAAGCCCCTGGATTTAAGCGGAAGTTCTGCCAACACACCCAAGTGCACACGCAGGGCTACATCTTTTTTTCTTTTCTAACCACATCTCAAGGACACTCTGCCCCCACCCTTGGAACAAGACAATTAACATGCGGGAAACATTGCTGTTTTTGAGTCCATCTTGAAGAATTTTTGGTCTGGGGCTTGACAGGGTGGTGATTGTTTTCCTTCCATTATTCATTCCTTCCACCCTCAAGGACTTTTCTGCTGCTGAGTACACAGCCTTGTCACACATGCTGTTGCATGTGCACATGCGCACACATGCACACACACGCACACACACACACATTCCATACTAAGAGGTGCACGGAGGGAGTAGGCATGTTCAGATGAGAACAGAAAGTAACACTCCAGTGTCCTACAGGAGGAGGTGGGGAAGGGATGTGGTAGCATATAGGGCTCTATTCTTAAAGCAAACTAGCCAGTGACCAGGATTTAATTGGCAAGTAGGGATTATGATCCTCCTTTCATCTCACACTATGAGTTAGGTTGATAAGATGTTTGATAAGAGCAGGCATGAGCTGATCTCATCCCAGAAGCTGTCTTCAGAGGTCATTATGTCCTTTGGGAACTAGAAAACCTGGAATGTAAAATGCAGAGGATCCAGCATATGGGAGAAATTCTCCAGGGCTAAAGATGGAATGAGAAGCTGAATGTTACATGGTTGAAGTCCCGGTCCTCATTCTTTTGTTCTTTTGGGCCATACTTGGGAGGCGGTCTTGTGAAAGAAGTCACAGATAATACACAAACTCTACTAATTCCTACAGGACACTCAGAGACCTGACTCCCATAAAGAACACTTGAGATACTGAAAGATCCTCAGTAACATTTAGGTAAATGGGTGAGAGTGTAAATGAGTGCGAATGTGTATATGCATGCGTGTTGATGTACACACATGTAGTTATCCATGTCACCTAAATGTGTGGGAATGCTCACATGGATACATGTGAAAATGCCCACCCATGTTCAACAGTGTGGGATAGGAGCGGCATATCAATAGATATTTCCACTTTGGATCCATGGCTCTCCTGGACACTTTATTTTATTTTCTCCTGTTTTGTTCATCTGTCCACCAAAGTGAGTAATTCCAAGGAGAAGAGTTTGTGCATCATATATTAATTTGCAGGTATTTTCAGGTAATTGTTTTCTCAGATATCATTTTGCTCTTCCTGGATACCCATTGGTTCATGAAATATCAAAGCTGAGAGGGCCTCTAATCACTTCATTTTATAGATGGAGGGACTGAGATCTAGAAAAGTGGGTTAAATCTACTCAAAGTCAGGGCAGTGCCTAGTCCAGACTTTCAACTTCTACCCTAGGGCTTTCACTCTACTAATCTTGGTTCCTCAGCATACAGAAGATTGGATTGACACGAAGCAGAGAACTGGCTGATGAACCAGTCAACACAAATCTTCCACTGACCCCCAACATGAAGGGACTCTGCACCCTCTCTCCTTTCCCCAGAGATTCTGGACATTTCAGTCTTGAAATCTGGTTTTCTTGAGGGATAGATAGTCCTGGACTAAGAGGATATGACTTGGTAATGGATAAAAATTTCTTGGTAGAAAGATATAGAAGAGTAGTCAAGAGCCAGGGTAGCAGTGATGTGAGATATGGAGAAGATGCAATTGCCTAAAACCTTCTGTGGCTCCCACTGCCTTTAACATAAGATCATGTCCCTTATGTTGCACAGCAGAATCTGATCCCTTTCCACCTCCCCAGCTTCCACCCTTTCAATTCTCAACTTTCACCCTATACTGTAGCCAGGGAGACATTTTCCTAGGTGGGCCAGGTCCTCTTTCACATCACTCTTCACACATACTGGGGACACTGCTCCTCTCTTCTTTCCTGGTCATGACCAGTGACTGCACATGCCTTAAGTTTTATCTTAATCAGTACTTTCTGTGTAAGCTTCTTCTGGCTCCCCAAGTCCTTGATAAATGTGCCTCTTCTGTAACCCCACTACATATGGAAAGACAGACAGGTATGTCATTAACTGGTATCTGTATCTGGTTGGCACAGCACCTGTCATACATACAAAATGAACAAATGAATGAATGAATGAATAAAAACAACACTCTGAGTCTTTTCAACATAGTTGTCAAGGGGTTGAATGTAAAGTAGAAAGAGACAGAGTGGGTAGGGAAGGGGATATTTAATTGGCAGAATCAATATTTCTTAAGCTAAGATCCAAATAGAAGTGGTTACAGGGCTGAGAACTGCTCTGGAGGCCCTGAATTGCTGCTCTGTTGTTCACAGACCTTGAGCTTGCTGGGCACAGAGGAGGGCTGGGTGGAGATGTCTCCAGATAAATAGCTGCAATCTAAGGAGAGGTAATTGCAGGATTTGAAGGCAACTTTTTCCATCTGGTTCTGCTGCGGGCGGGGTTGTGATCACAGACCTCTTCACTGCAGGACTCACACACACCATTGCAAAGTGGGGTGGATGGCACCAAACATAGCTGCTATCGGCAGGGGAAGCCTTAGAGGGAAGGCAAAATATGTTAAGAGAACAATGGCTCTGAAAGAAAAAGGGAGGAGAAAGAGGAAGAGAGGCAGGGGAATGGAGCTGGAGTGTGTCCTCTAGGGAGACCAGACAGTAACTGGCTTGTCTCCACTCCAGGAAGCATCAAAAGAAGTGGGGAAGGGGGAAAGATTTCTGATAGTAGCTGACACTTCTAAGGAATGCTGGTGTCATTTTCACTGGAAATATTTTATAGTATGCTAGATCCTGTACCATAGAAGGGCTATAGGAAGAGCAGGGTGACCAATAGATTGTGAACTTGGACTTTTGACTCAAAGTACCTGAATTCCATTTCTAGCTTTGCCACCTTTGGGCTGAGTAATATGAGAAAGCTATTTAACCTCTTCAAGCCTCAGTCTTCCTTTCTGTAAAATGGGGACAACTCCCATACCAGTCTCAGGGAATATCTATCTCATTGTTACAAGGCACTGAATACAGTGTCTGAGGCACAATATGGACTCAGTAAAGATTGACTAATTTTTGTTAATCTTTACTATTTGTTAACAACATGTTAATCCTTTTTATTTATTAGTGACTTCATTAATACTTAGTATTATTAATGTTAAATGTTATTATTTATGTATTTTAGTATGTCCCAAAATGTATAATACCTAGTAGATATCGAATAAATATCATACAAATAAATGAATGAACAAATGAGTAAATCAAGAAAAGATTTATTATATGCCCAGTGCTTGCAATGAGGCAGTTACACGCTTTGCACCTACTGTTCCCTCTTCTGGGAACTCCCTTCCCCATCTTCTTTCCCAGTGATTTTTTTATCTATAGGTCAAGAATCCGCCCAAAGAGTCTATTTTCCAGGAGATGTCCTTCCTGTCATCCCTTGGGGAAGATCATGGTTTTGTGCCTTTGTTCTGAAAGCAGCTGTGAGGGATAGAAAAAACCCTGGACCAATGGCAATTACTAAAAAGTCCAGAAACATCAGATGTTGACAAGGTTGCAGAGAAAAAGGAACACTTTTACACTGTTGGTGAGAATGTAAATTGGCCCAGCCATTGTGGAAGACAGTACAGTGATTCCTCAAAGATCTAGAAACAGAAATACCATTCAGCCTAGCAATCCTATTACTGGGTATATGGCCAAAGGAATATAAATCATTCTGTTATAAAGATACATGCACACGTATGTTCACTGCAGCACTGTTCACAATAGCAAAGACATGGAATGAACCCAAATGCCCATCAATGATAGACTGGATAAAGAAAATGTGGTACATATACACCATGGAATACTATGTAGTCATAAAATGGAACAAGATAATGTCCTTTGCAGGGACATGGTTGGAGCTGGAAGCTGTTATCCTCAGCAAACTAACACAGGAACAGAAAACCACACACTGCACGTTCTCACTTCTAAGTGGGAGCTGAATGATGACAACACATAGACACGTGGAAGGGAACAACACATGCTGGGGTCTGTCAGGGGGTTGGGTGAGGGAGAGCATCAGGAAGAATAGCTAGTGGATGCCAGGCACTGGGGTTAATACCTAGGTGATGAGTTGATCTTTGTGGCAAACCACTATGGCACACATTTACCTATGTAACAAACCTGCACATCCTGCACATGTATTCCAAAACTTAAAATAAAAAATGAAGACAAAACCCAACTATTTCTTTCTTCACCTAATTATTAAAAAAAAAAAAGAAAGAAAGAAAGAAAGAAAAAATACCATGGAAAAAGTGTCTGAGGATGTGGGTTTCATTTCTTTTATGTTCTTAGCCTTGAGGTGATCTAGGAAAATCCCTGGATATTCTGTGCCTATATCTTACCAACTGTTGAATGGGAGTGATGTTGGTTACCAAATAACATTGTTGCAAACCTATCTCTCCTTCCTTAAAAAATATTTACTGCCAGAAAGATTCCAAGATTTAGGTACTGTAGTGGGCTCTGCAGAAACTTAATGAACATGACAGGTAGGTCTCTACCATAATGGAGCTCACAATTTAGCATGGGAGACAGACATTCAATAAATAAGTGTTCTGGGAAAAAATATGTGTAATTATATTTGTGATATGTGCAGCAAAGGAAGAAGGGGTGAGCAAATGGGAAGGAATTGCTTGAAATCTGAATGGCAAGAAAAAATAGCCATGAGAAGGTTGAATGAGAACAAGCGAGGCCGAGAGAACAGCATGTGCAAAAGCCCTGAGGCGGGACAGAAAGCTTAGTGGGTTTGAAAAACTGAAAAGAGGCGAGAAAGACTTGAGAAAAATGGGAAAGGAGAAGAGAGGCAGAAGGTAAGATCAGAGAGGTGGGCAGGCACCGGGTCTCTGCAGGTCACAGCAAAGAGATTCTAAGTGAGACAGAAATGTAAGCTCTCTTAATCAATGGTAAAGCTTCACCGGAATGTTACATGAGACCATCACGATGGACCTATCACTAGTCTTTTGGTTTCTCCATCAGCAAAGTGAGGTAACATCATATTTCCTGCCTCCCCAACCACCCAGGTAAAATGATGAGGTGACATCTCCTTGTAGCTGACATCAAAGGACATCTCCACATGATAGCATAGCATACTTAAGCCTCACTGTGGCTGCACCAGGCACTGTGGTCCTGGAGATGCCAGAACTTAGACAAAGCTGAGCTATTATCAAAGGGGAGGGAGCATCATGCAGGCTGTTTTGGAGCCAGGATGTACATGGCTATTCTGGGCCTTGTGGGAGGGAGGCTGAGAGGGGGGCTGGCCGGAAGAGCAGAGTTATTTCAAGACATTGCAGCAGGCAATTGTAGCCAGGGTGTACAGAGCAAATCTGGATAGACTGGAGGGGCCCAGAGACCCTGTAGTTGGTGGAAGCTAAAGGACGTCCCTACATGGCCCCAGAAGAGATCTGGTTCTATTGTTAGGCAGTACAGCATGGGTTCTAGAAGCAGAAAGGGCAGGCACCTACACCTGTTCTGTGACCTTGGGCAGATGCCCACTACATTCATTAGGTCCTTGTATCCTCCCAACAACTTTATGACATAGCTTCTGTGTTGCTCCCATTTCACAGGTGAGGAAACTGAAGCTCAGGGAGGTTAAGTGACTTGCCATGGTCCCACTGCTACTCAAGGTAGAATCAGGATTTGAACTCAGCTTTCCAGAGTTAATTGTCCTGTGTTATTCTCTCTCCCTGTTATTACTCATGACAGAACAGGGTCATCTGACCACTAAATGAGGTGGCATATAAGAATATCCAGCACAGTGCTTGGCGTATAGCATACCGTCTTTGAAACTGCTATTGAGTCCATACCAAATGTGTGGCATTTCAGTCTTGCGGGGAGGAATAAAGGGAGGTCTTCAAAATCCAGCAGAGGCTGACTAAACTGGGATTTTGAGAGTGGTACTTGCCACTAGGAAAAAAACCCTGAACTAAAATATGTTTCTTATGGAAACTCTGGAGGGGAAAAAAAGCCACAATGTTAATTACATTTATAAATAACATCATTGACATGTGCTTTTTAGAATAGTCTTGTAAAGCATGTGGGGAAGGAGTTACTGGCCCCATGTAGCAGCTGAAGACACTGAGACCCACTAGAGTTTATTGGGTTGTCTGTCACAGAGCAAACCAGTAGGAGAGAAGTGACGAAACTCCAGTCTGTTCCCTCCTGTGTAGCCCATGAATCTTCTCAATGAAGATTAAAAATAAGATTTCACAGAGGGCATGAATTTCCCTGCTGAGCATCCATTCTGTCTTGTTATGACAAGCAGCAGATTCTTCTCTGAGGAACCAGCCCCTTCTCTACTTTCAGTCTATCTGATGCAAGCAGAGGTGGCTTTACCCCAGTTCCAGAGAGGGGCATGACCCCACCCTGGTCATTTTAAGCATCACATGCACCTGGCCACAGTGGTTGGTTCAGAGATGAGCACCTATCAAAGCCAGGACAACCAGAGACAGTGAGGCTCAATTCTGGAACTTGTATTGAAACCATTAGGAAGAAACTATCACTATCCTTTGCTACAGGTTGCTAAAAAAGGATAAAAGTGTGGTGCTCTGGTAGCACTCTTGCCACCCCAAGGGACAGCTGCCTAAGAAGGGAATCAACACCATGGAGAAAAGTGTCAAGAAATGGATACAGGGATGACATTGCTCAAGCTCCTGGATCTATCTGGACCTAAAGCCATTCAACTTTTCGTGTATGAGAACCAATACATCCCCTTTATTATTGGATCCAGCTTTGTGTGGCTTATATCCCTGGTATGTAAAGGACTCCTAACTAATACAATCACACCCATCATCAACAACCAAACTTTGCTGTAGGTCCACAAAATGTAGGAAAGTCTGGTTTCTGAGAATGGTTAAGTGCATGCACACTGGAATTTGACAGACTTAATTTGAGGTCTGCCTTTTCCACTTTCCATTTGTTTGATTTTGGTAAGTTACCCTAGCTCCCTCTGCCTCATCTGTGAAGTGGGATAATAATATTCCCCACCTCACTGAATCACCGAGGATGTTAAATGAGATAATATACATATCTAAAGATTATAACAGCATCTGGCACAGAGTGAGTGCTCAAAAAGTGTTACTGTTACATGGATGGGTAAATAAAATGTGGTACATATACACGAAGGAATACTATTAAACCATAAAAAGAATGAGATTCCATCATTGCCACAACATAAATGGAACTGGAGATCATCAAGTTAAGTGAAATAAGTCAGGCACAGAAAGACAAACTGCATGTTCTCGCTTGTTTGTGAGATCTAAAAGTAAACACAATTGAACTCATGGACATAGAGAGTAGAAGGATGGTTACCAGCAGATGGGAAAGGTAGTGGGGAGGTTGGTAGTGGGGAGGTGGGGGTGGTTAATGGGTACAAAAAATAGAAAGAATGAATGAGATCTACTATTTGACAGCACAATGGGGTGACTATAGCCAATATTAACTTAATGGCACATTTAAAAATAAAAGAGTTTAATTGGATAGTTTGTAACACAAAGCATAAATGCTTAAGGGAATGGATACTGCATTCTCCATGATGTGATAATTACGCTTTGCATGTCTGTATCAAAATATCTCATAAACATATACTCCTACTACATACCCACAAAAGTTGAAGAAAAAAACTACTGTTGGGATTTTGATCACAAGGAAGGCTGTTTTACCCCAAACATGGGACCCTTAGAGGCGCCATTTGTACAAATGGATATGTTAGTCACAAAATGCGCACAGCGGGTGTTTTCACTTGTTGAGTCCCTACTATGTGCTTTATATAATTATTTCACATTGATTATGTGATAAGATAGGAAATTTATTATCTGCATTTAATTGATACCAAAACAGACTCAGAGAGTCACAAGCCTTTCTCAAGGCAACACAGTGCATGATAGAGCTGGCTTTTAACCCAGGTCTCCTTCCTCCTAAACCATGTCTCCCACAGAATGGTTCTTAAGCCTCAGCTGCCCACACAAGACCAATAATGATTGCTGTGCATTTATGCATGTATCTCCTATACTATTATTTGCTTATTATTATTTTTGCAATTGGCTTACTTTTTAACTTAATGCATATACTTAAAAAGGAAGCTTCGTATTACAATTGTAAATGGAAAATAAGTGTCCTATTTACAAATAGATGAAGGCCTTAAAATAGATACAAATGAAAACAAGAGAACATTATTAAATTTCAGCTATACACTGCTAGTCACCCCAGTCTCTGAGCCTGACAGCTGCTCCCTCTTTTGTTAAAAAAAGGGATGATTAGCAGGTGTTGAGAGGTGTTAAAAACATAGTAGCCCCAAACTGAGACAACTCTGACAACTGAAAGGAGAGAAAGTGAATTGAAAGCACAATCACTTTCTCACCATGAGATTCCACGAAATTTCATTCTGTTTCTGTGCTGCCACCTCAAATCTCTCAGGCAAATAATAATTTGGATACAGAAATTTGAAAAACATAGCACTCCAATCTCCAATTTATTTATTACCGAAGGACCTTCTTTTCCTATGCCACACTATGTCCCCTCTGTCTCTCAACAGTTAAACATCCTAGGCTGGGTGCGGTGGCTCACACCTGTAATCCAAGAACTTTAGGAGGCTGAGGCGGGCCTATCACAAGGTCAGGAGATCGAGACCATCCTGGCTAACACGGTGAAACCGCGTCTCTACTAAAAATACAAAAAATTAGCTGGGCGTGGTGGCGGGCACCTGTAGTCCCAGCTACTTGGGAGGCTGAAGCAGGAGAATGGCATGAACCTGGGAGGCAGAGCTTGCAGTAAGCCAAGATTGCGCCACGGCACTCCAGCCTGGCGAGACTCAGTCTCAACACAAACAAACAAACAAACAGTTAAACATCCTAGGTAATCTCTATGCTGGTACTTGGTTGGAAAAGTTTACAGTTTACATATGTCTTTCCCAGGTGAGTCTTGGAAACACCAAATTGCACGTTGACATATCCACCCACCCAATTATCACCAGACAGACATACATGAAAACTAAGGGTCCTTAGCAGTGGAAACCCACTACCCGTCTCTCATATGAGCCAGCACCCATCACGGCTACATGGGAACCATCCACATCCACCAGAGCAGCCACAGTTGCCACGGTGATTATTCTAAACACAGCAGGTGATGTAATTCCCCTTCGGAGTGTGGCATCAAGCAGATGAATTGGGCGCATTGCATCTGATTCAGCCTCTTGAGGAGAAAGACTTCACACTGATCCAAATAGACTCCCAAGAGGTAGGAAGAGGAAAATGATAAATAAATGCCAGCGAAACTCTAAAATGGTCCACTCTAGCTGTGTGGCCATGGGTAAGTCATTTAGCTCAAATCCAGACACTCTAAATGTTTCTCACCAAATACCAAAACTTGCCCGTGGTTACCTAGATAGTAATGGAAGTGCAGATGGGCCAAGAAGACAGAAAGATTGTTTGATATTACCTGCCATGTCTGACGATGCTGTAAAGCAGCATTTACCACAATGTGCTCCACCAAACATCAGTTCTACCATACGTTAATCGTTGCTTGCTCCTCTATCATGGAGTGTGGATGGGATTGTGTACTCAAATGAGATTAAGAAACATGGGATTAAACAAAAGAACCAAATTTTGCTGCTGCAGGACTTATTAGTTCCTTTAATACATTCAGTGCAACATGAAGGCCAAGGAAGGGAAAGTATTGTGTAGTCTTTCTTAGACATTTGGGCTCATGGAACTTTTCTTTTGTAATCTAGTGGGTACTTTGAGAAATACAGCCCCATGGAATAACCTTAGAGTACTTTCAATAAGAGAAGATTCATTCCCTCCACTTTCAGAAATCTCTAATATTTGGAAAAATTCTTCCTTAACTAAGAAAAACAGCAGCTTCCCTATAACTTGCACACTTGAGTTCCATTTCAGCGCCCTCTAAGACTCATCTCTGAGCCTTGCTTCTTTTCCCCGATAGAGTAGGAGTTGACTTTTCTCCCAGTGTTGGGAGGATTACGTTGGATGGCTCAACTTTGTGAACTGTTGAGTGTTGTAAATATGTGAGCTGTCACCCACAAAATAGCATCACAGCCTTATGTAAATACCAATTGCTTCAGGTAGAAATCCTTGGGCTCTCCTGGAGGCTGATCATCTACAACATAGTTTTTCAACCATGGCACTATTGGAGGTCTGTCCTGTGCACTGTAGATGTTTAGTAGCATCCCTAGCTTCTATCCAGCAGACACCAGTAGCAATCCCTCAGTTGTGACAACCAAAAACACCTCCAACCACTACCAAATTCTCTTGGAGGAAAAAATTGCTCCTGGTTGAGAACCACTGTTCTGGCTCTGCAACCTTTCTATGATGATAGAGATAGTCTGCGTCTTGTATCTGTCTGTCCAATATGGGAGCCACAGGTGGCTACTGAGCAGTTGGGATGTGGCTAGGGTGACTTAGAAAATTAATTTTAAATGTTAATAATAAATTAATATTAAATAAATAATACATTTAATAATAAATATTTAATTTATAAATAGCCACAGATGGGTACCATATTGGACAGCACAGTTCTAGATAACATAGTTTGAGGTCCATCTATTCAGTCAACAAATGTTTGTTGAATACCTATTAGGTGCCAACCAAGATCCCACACACTGGATATACAGTGGAAAGTGGCAGACATGGCTCTTGTTCTCACCAAACTGTTAGACACTAGCAAGTAAGCTAGGATACAAGGCAATGTGTGCTTTGAGTTTTCACAACAAAAGATACCTCCCCTAAAGGCCTGTCACTCTGCTGCAAGTTCCACCACATGCACCCCATTGAACTGCAAGGTCTCTAAAAGGTACACGTATTACCTCAAGAGGAAAATTTATGAACACTCACTGATGCATCAGGATGGATTTGTTTATGTGGGTTTTTTTTTTTGTTTGTTTATGCTATGTTATGCTATGCTGAGCAAAATCCCCAAGAACCCCTTGAAAGCAGAGCCCTGTCTTGTTCATCATTATCGTCATTAGAACCCGGCACATGTAGGTGATCACAACTACTTCTTGAAAGGAGATCAAACAAATCCAGAACAGATCCAGAACTCTGTTAAATATGGTGAAGGTGCTGAAAACTGTGTCATGCCAAGGACAAGTGAGCGTCCTTGCTGTCCTTGCTCAGTACCTGGCACAGAGTACGTGCTTAATAAATAATTGTTGACTAAAGATTGTGGGAGAGGGTTGCTGTCACTGTCTGGGAGGTATTGTTCACGTATGAAGAGTGCACGATTGGCTCAGACAAGAGAGCTCCTAGATGGAGCATAAGGATAATAATGACAATAATAATTAGATTACTACTTGTTTGGGGCTGAATTCTGTCTCTCCAAAATTCATATATTGAAGTCCTAACCCTCAGTACCTCAGAATATGATTGTATTTGAAAATAGGACCTTTGAAAAGTTAATTGAGGTAGAATGAGGTCCTATGAGTGGGCCCTAATCCAGTAGGAGATTAGAACACAGATATGTATAAAAAGAAGATGATGTAAAGACCTAGAGTGAGGCAGCCATCTGTAAGCCAAAGAGACCTCAGAAGAAACCAAACCTACTGACACCTTGACCTTGAACTTCCAGGCTTCAAAACAATGAGAAAATAAATTGTTACTGTTTAAGATACTCAGTCTGTGGCATTTTGTCATGGTAGTTCTAGAAGATGAATACACTACTGATCAGACTCGGTATTAAGACTCCACATGCATTATCTCCTTAAATTCATACCCTAGTTCCCTTAAAGCTACTCTCTGCCCCATAGCCAGAGTGATCCTTTCAAACGGAAGTCGGATCATGTCAGTCCTCTTCTCAAACCGAGGCTTCCTATCTCACTCAAATTACAAAGCCAAGGCCTGCTCATAGCGAAAAAAATTGCTGTACGAATTGGCTCCCTGTTATTTCTCTAATTTCATTTTATCACTTTCCTCTTCTCTCAAATTGCTCCAATGACACAGGCCAAGTATACACCCACCACCAGGCTTTTGCATGTGCCTGGGATACTCTTCGCCCAGATGTCCCCTGGATTGTTTCCACACTTCTTTTGACTCTTTGCTCAAGCGCGACTTCATCAGTGAGATTCTTAAACACCAGATGTAAAAAAATAACCTGGGACCCCTGCCCAATGCCAGGCTTTCCCTATCCCCCTTACCATGTGTCATTTTTCTCCTGTGTATTTGCTTGTGTATCTGTCTATAGCCTGTCTTCTTCCACAAAAATTTAAGCTTCATAAGTGCAAAGGCTTTCCTGTATTTACTGCTACATCTATAGCACCTAGAACAGTGTCTGGCACACGTAGGTATCCAATAAATATGTCTTGAATGAATGAATCTGTCCTCATAACTTCTTGATGCAATTGCTGTTATTATTATTATTATTGAGACAGAGTCTCACTCTGTCACCCAGGCTGGAGCACAGTGGTGTGATCTCAGCTCACTGCAGCCTCTGCCTCCTGGGTTCAAGTGATTCTCTTGCCTCAGCCTCCTGAGTACTCAGACTACAGGCAAGCGCTACCATGCCAGACTAATTTTTGTATTTTTAATAGAGAAAGGGTTTCTCCATGTTGGCCAGGCTGGTCTCGAACTCCTGACCTCAAGCGATCAGCCCTACCTCGGCCTCCCAAAGTGCTGAGATTACAGGCCACTGCACCCAGCCTGCAATTGCTACTATTATTATCCTTATTTTACAGGTAAGGAAACCAAGGCTCAGAGAATTCAAACGTCCAGGTGTAAACAATGAATGGGAGCTGGTGGCAGGATTTGAACCCGGTTTTCCCTGCCTCAGGTTCCCCATGCTCTTAAACACTAGGAAGGACTCGGAAAACTCTACCCCAGGCAAGTGATGAGAATATTTCCCAGAGCTCACAATTTATGTTTATTCTCACTGTGTTATCTAGCTCCTTCACCTCCATCACATGGGCTTGCTAAATATGTCTTGATGATTTGATTTTAGGAAGAAGAAGAAAGGCAAACGCCACCAAGAATTATTTCCTTTCATTTGGACTCATGGACTCACCCCTGATTTGGGACTGGGTTAGGGAGACCCAGAGCCGGGTCTTGGCTTTACCACCCTCTCCAGCTGTGGTCTGGAGCAAGCTCCATTATCACCCTGAGATCCAGTGTCCCCACTGTAAAACAGGGGTTCTAATTCTTGCTTCAGAGGGTTGCAGTGGGGACAACATAAAAGAATATTTGAGAGAGGGAAACTCTGAAAACTGCCAAGTAGCATGCACACAGAAGGCAGAATTCTATCTCAAGATCTAGAGTTGCAACATTTGTCTCTTATAAGAACTGCTAGCATCGATTGTGTATTGTAGCAGGTTGCATTATGGTTCTCTGTTCTGCTTCCTTGTCATATGTCTTCCATGCCCTTTGTCATATGACTTTGCAGTTCTTCCTACTAGGGGTAGGCTTATTTGTCCACCCATCAGTATTGGGGTTGATCATGTGACCTGCTCCAGCCAATGCAGAAGGGAAAGAATGACAGTGTGCCAGCTCCAGGTTTAGGCCGTAAGAAAGATTGTGTTTTCCCACTTGCCTGTTCTGCACTTCTACCATCACACTGGAACTTGTCCGGGTCACCACTGGACCAAGGAAATGAGTGCATTTAAAACAGATCTAAACCAAAGTCCAGCTGGGCTCAGTCTAGATAAACTAACTGCAGTTGCACAAGTGAGAATAAATGATAAATGTTTTAACTCATAAATGCGAGCTTAACTATGAGGACACAAAGGCATAAGAATGATACAATGGACTTTGGGGACTTGGGGAGAAAGGGTGGGAGGTGGGTGAGGGATAAAAGACTACATGTTGGATACAGTGTACACGGCTCCTGTGATGGGTGCACCAAAATCTCAGAAGTCACTGCTAAAGAACTTATTCATGTAACCAAACACCCACCTGCTCCCCAAAAACCTATTGAAATTAAAAAAAATTAAAAAGTTAATAATAAAATAAATGATTAATCTTTTAAAACATTGAGTTTGGATGTGGTTTGTTATACAGCATTATTGTGGCATTAGCTGACAAATGTACATGCTTGTTAAATGTCACTTTATGTTCATTATCTTAAAAAATTTGTGGCAAATTTCATTATTATTTCTATTTTAAAGATAAGGAAACTGAGCACTGTTTCAGAGATTTTCCCAAGATTATCCAGCAAGGAAATGGTGTAGCTAAGCCATAAAACACTGAACTGTGTGAAGACAGAGTCCACACATTTTTATGCTCCAGACTGTGCTGCTTCCTTACACCTGTGAAATGGAAGACCAAATTGTATCCAGATAATTCAGGCTAAATAAGGGCCATATCATCAGTGTTCAAGATATTTCAGAGAGATTGGATAATGGAGAATTCACCATGGTGAAATTGAAAGCAAACACACAAACACAAAATAGCAACACAGAGGCCTCAAAATACCTGGGTTCTGATTCTGGTTTTGCTGCAAACTGTGTGTCCTTAGTTAAACGCTCTCCCTTCTCTGGGCATTTTTGAGGACGTTAAACTGTGAATCATGTATAAAAATCATTTACCAGATGTCTCCATTAAGCTCTAGATGTTTCTTTCACAGGTTTTCTCATTTAATCCATACAAAATTCTTCCAGGGCCTGCTAACAACCCAAAATGCAGAGAAGTCAAGGTTAGATAGTTGGAATCCAAACCCAGACTGCCAGACTTATTTCAGAGCTCCAGGGTCCCTTCTAGCTCCCAGATTATCTGGGTGAGTTTCAGTGTGGATAGAGGCCAAGAGATCTCTTTTTCTTGGCTGAGGTCAGACTTGGACTTTCCTCCTCCTGCTCCTAGGTGCCCATTGCAAAAGCTCTTTGATGAGGGTGAAGACGGCACCACTGCACCTCTTCACTCTGCTCAGTCCCAGGCTGAGAAGAGATCAAAAGGTTCTGAAAACCAGCCCTGGGATACAATGGTGCACAAAGCAGGCCTCCTTTCCCCATCGGTGGGTCACTGGAATTGTTAATTTATTATTATTATTATTATTATTAATTTTATTATTATTATTTTGAGATGGAGTCTCACTCTGTCGCCAGGCTGGAGTGCAGCGGAGCAATCTTGGCTCAGTGCAACCTCCGCCTTCCTCGTTCAAGCGATTCCCCTGCCTCAGCCTCCCAAGTAGCTGGGACTACAAGTGCACGCCACCACGCCTGGCTAATTTTTTGTATTTTAGTAGAGAGGGGGTTTCACCATATTGGCCAGGCAGGTCTTGATCTGCTGACCTCGTGATTCGCCCACCTTGGCCTCCCGAAGTGCTGGGATTACAGGTGTGAGCCATCGTGCCTGGCCTAATTATTTTCTTTATAAAAATAATTAGTCCCAATCAAGGCAGAAGCTCTTCAGAATTACAACTCGTTAGCTGTGCCATGCATCTTACGGTTCCATAAAAAATCACGCGATGCTGATGAAAATTACAGGTCCCTGGAATCGGCATTAGAGACAAATCTAGCCAGGGTTCCCAACCAATTACCACCAGTCACATGGAGTTGGCTTCTGTAATTACAGACGGAGAAGCAGGGTGTGTATAGGGGGTCGGGGTGGGGAAGGGGAGTGTGGGGCGTAGGGGCAGAGACAAAGCCCTGGGAGTTCCTAAGTCTTGATTATAACACACTCTGCCCTTTCTCCTTATGGAAGGGAGACATTTTCATCAAAGATACGGTTAAAATTTAAGTCAGAAGGAACAAGATGTGTGGTGTTGGCTGTGGGGAAGGGGCGGGGGTGGGTCTTCCTCTTGGGAAAGTGTGGCAATGTGGAAAGATTTCTGAACGGGGATTCTGTAGTCTTGGGAAGTCTTGAGCCTACAAGTAGATCTGAGTTCAAATCCCAGCTTTGCACTAACTGCATGTGACCTTGGGCGTGTCCACCTTTTGGATCTCGGTCTCCACATCCATATAGCTGAGCCCAGTGATGGTACTAACAGTGACAGCTACCGTGCATCTAACACCTACTGGGTGTCAGACCCCATTCTAAGTATGTATTAATTGATTCTTATGAACAATCCAGTGAGGTAGGAATTAGATTTATTCTCATTTCACAGCTGAAGAAACTGAAGCACAGCAAGGTCATTAACTTGTTCAAGGTCACTCGGTGGCAGAGCTGGGAACCAAACCCAGGCATTCTGATGCCTAGAGTTCACATTCATATCCACTATGCCCCCATTGCCCTTTCCAAATTTTAGCTGAGGAGAACTCCGCCTCCATCTCCATTGGGGCTCTCAGGTGCCTTCTTTTATTAATAGTAAAAATCATAATATATCAAGCACTTTGTATGTGCCAGGCTTTTTTTTTCTAGATATTTTCCACATATTTTTATCTCTCTGGTTCCTCCCAGCAGCCCTATGACCTAAGAACTGTCTCAATCTACATTTTGCAGAAAGTGAGGCTCAGAGAGCCTAAAGGACTTGGCCAAGTCTACACAGCTGGATCTGTTTGGGTCTAAAGCTTGTGCCTATAACCATGGCATGGCACTATACCAAGAGCTTGCTGTGGGGGCTTTGGGAGGCAGGACATATGGCTTAGGAAGCCCTGCCTCTAACTCCATTCTCCTCCCCAGAGTCCTGTCTCCCTGTCTGTGAAAGGAAGAGGATTAGCTTTAATAAAAACTCTGGGCCTGTGCAGCTCTGAAATGCTACTGTCTGTACCTGCTGAAGCCCACCCTCCTCATCTCCCAAGGTACCCATCAGGAGCTGCGTCTAAGGACCGCCCCTGTCACCAGAGGGTTTGAGGAGGGAATAGCACCACTGACGTAGAAAGTCTTCCTGGGTTGGAAAATAACCTGGAGGGTGGCGGGGTCCTGGTGCCACCCTAGTGTTATAAGTACAGGGAATGGGTCAGGTGCAGTGGCTTACGCCAGTAATCCCAGCATTTTGGGAGGCCAAAGCAGGTGGATTACCTGATGTCAGAAGTTCGAGACCAGCCTGACCAACATGGAGAAACCCCGTATCTACTGAAAAAAAAAAAAAAAAGTCCAAGGAATGTTCAGCCAATGGGTCCTCAAGGGCATCAGGAGAAGATGCCCAGGATGTGTGTGTGTGTGTGTGTGTGTGTATGTGCGTGTGTATGCGTGTGCGTGTATGTGTTTGCGACTCATTGTTCCCCTATGCTCTTTTCTTCTCTCCCCATGCCCTTTCTTTTTCCTTTGTCCTTTCTTTGTTTTTGTCTCTCCACATCTATTGCTCTGTGCCCTGCTGACTTCCTTGGTCTCCCAGGTCTTCCTAAACTTCTTTTTGCTGTATTTGTATATTTATTTATTTTTAAATTTTATTTTATTATATTAAGTCCTGGGATACATGTGCAGGACATGCAGTTTTGTTACATAGGTAAACATATGCCTTGGTGACTTGCTGCAAAGATCAACCCATCACCTAGATATTAAGCCCTGCATACATTAGCTATTTATCCTGCTGCTCTCCCTCCCCCACCCCAACAGGCCCCAGCGTATGTTGTTCCCCTCCCTGTGTCCACGTGTTCTCATTGTTCAGCTCCCACTTAGAAGTGAGAACACGAGGTGTTTGGTTTTCTGTTCTTGCATGAGTTTGCTGAGGATAATGGCTCCCAGCTCCATCCACAGCCCTGCAAAAGACATGATCTCATTCCTTTTTAAGGCTGCATAGTGTTCTGTGGTGTATATGTACACATTTGCTTTATCCAGTCTATCATTGATGGGCATTTGGGTTCATTCTCTGTCTTTGCTATTGTGAATTGTGCTGCAATGAACATACACATGCACGTATCTTTACATAGAATGATTTATATTCCTTTGGATATATACCCAGTAATGGGATTGCTGGGTCAAATGGTATTTCTGTCTCTAGATCTTTGAGGAATCGCCACACTGTCTCCCACAATGGTGGAACTAATTTACACTCCCACCAACAGTGTAAAAGCGTTCTTATTTCTCTGCAGCCTCGCCAGCCTCTTTGCTGTATTTATACTTTCCCTCATCTCTCTCGATCTCTCCTGGCTCCCTGCTTTCCCTCTCATGCCTCTCATAGTCACTCTATCACATGCCCCCATTTCTGGCTCTCTTTCTTGTTCCTTATCTTCTTTTCCTCCTCGTTTCTTTCTCCTCTCTTCTCTTTCTCCATCTCCAATCTCCTGTCCGCCATTCTCACTTCCTTCCCTCCCTCTTCCTGCCCTTCTTTCCTCTTCTTTCTTTTCTCTTTCTTTCCCTTTCTCCTCTCATACCCTCTTGCTCTCTCCTCTTTTCTCCTTATCTTTCATCTTCCGTTGTCTACCACCCAGTCTTCCTCTCAGATCTGCCATTTTCTGCTGCTTGTGTAAGGCTGGAAGTGTCCTTGGTGGATGGTGGATCACACACATTAGAAGTTTGAATCAAATCAAACTGCAACTGAATTACACTAATAAACCAGTTAAATACCATTCACCAAGTAATTTCCACAGCGTTTCTCCTATTTATTGCAAATCTTGTTTCTCTGTCGCTGCCTCTCCGTTCCTTCCACGTGTCTCCTCTTTCTCCTCTTTTTCTTTTTTGCCCACCCTCTGACCCCTCCTCCTTTCCTGTCCCACCAGGTCTGCCTACAGCTTTCTTTAGCCCACCCACCTCACTGTACAACCTGCTTCCTCAACCTGGGATTCAAACTGCATTATAGGGCAGTTAGTCAGATGAAAAGAACACTGACCTGGGAGTCTGGAGACTTGAGTTCTTGTTCTTAGCTCTGCCACTGACTGCGTGTTCTTGGGAAAGTCTTGGAGTCTTTCTAAGACTCTTGTCATCTGCCAAATGGAGGCATTGAACTGAGTGATTTCCAAGGTCATTCTTAGCTCGTGAAGTTGGTTCCATGGCCACAAATGACATTAAAGTTCCCAAGAGACACAGGGTCCTGGAGAGATTTGTTGCCACCCTCTCCCCACCACCTTAAAGCAAGGCCCCTGGTAGGAAGAAGCCGTGCTGAGAAGATTGAGCTCAGATTGTTATTTGTAGACAGCAGGCATCCTCCCGCTTTCACTGAGAATCCTCATCACTCTCTGACCACTATCCAGAGCATCTAATCACCTTTGTCCCACTATTCCCTCTCTAAAAGCAGGAGTCTCAACGCTACCTGATTTCCAATCAAAACTCAAGTGGGGCACTGGTTGTTCTCCATTTGTACCCATTCCACAGCAGATCTCTCTAAAAATACAATGACATCCTACAAAAGCTAAAGAAATCAGAGATCTTGGTCTGGATACAGGCCTCACCTTATCACCTGACTCTGCTTTTCAATACAGAATGCAACTTTGAAATGCCCATGGGATCCATATTGCAGGGCTGTCATTTAAACCTGCAGGGCTCATCGTTTTATTCTTGAAATTGAAATGCCATTGATATTATGTAACTTATGTAAAAAATGATTTATATGGGTAAGTTGTGAGAAGTACTTTCCTACTCACCATTTCACTGAATCTTCAGAATATCTCTGTAAGATTAATGAAGGCCTGTTATCCTCACTGGACAAATGGGGAAACTGAGGCATCCACAAGTTAAGGGGCCCAATCAAAGTCATATTAATTTAGAGGTGTGACTCCAACCTACCATCTAATTAGACCCACGTGGAACTGGATTTTAATCTCAGCTCTGCACTTATTAGCTGGGTATCTTAGGCAAATGGCTTGACCGCTCTGTGCCTCAGTTTCCTCATCTGAAGGACAGGGGTAATGTAAGTGCCTTTCATAGAATTATTAATGATCAATTAAGCTTATATATGTAAGAAACGTAACCTGATGGCTGCATATAATGAGTAGTCAACAAAGTAGTCAGCCACCAGGCATGGTGACTCATGCCTGTAATCCTAGTACTTTGGGAGGCTGAGGCGGGTGGATCACTTGAGGTCAGGAGTTCAAGACCATCCTGGCCAGCATGGTGAAACTCCACCATTACTTTTAAAAAATACAAAAATTAGCCGAGGGTTGTGGCACTTGCCTGTAATTCCAGCTTCTCAGGAGGCTGAGGCAGGAGAATTGCTTGAACCCAGGAGGCAGAAGTTGCAGTGAGCTGAGATCATGTCATGCACTCCAGCCTGGGCAAAAGAGTGAGTGAGACTCCGTCCCCCCAAAAATAAAAATAAAAAAAGGTAGCTCATTTGATCCAACAATCCCACTACTGGGTATCTACCCTGAGGAAAAGAAGTCATTATTCAAAAAAGATACTTGCACATGCATGTTTATAGCAGCACAATTCACAATTGCAAAATCATGGAACCAACCCAAATGCCCATCAATCAATGTGTGGATAAAGAAATTGTGGTATATAAATATACAATGGAATACTACTCAGCCATAAAAAGGAATGAATTAACAGCATTTGCAATGATCTGGATGAGACTGGAGATTATTATTCTAAGTGAAATAACTCAGGAATGGAAAACCAAACATCGTATGTTCTCACTGATATGTGGGAGCTAAGCTATGAGGACACAAAGGCATAAGAATGATACAATGGACTTTGGGGACTTGTGGGGAAGAGTGGAAGGGAGAAAAGGGAGACAACAAACATGGTGCAGTGTATACTGCTTGGTTGATGGATCTCACAGGACCACCAGGATCTCACAAATCACCACTAAAGAACTTACTCATGTAATCAAATACCACCTGTACCCCAATAACTTATGGAAAAAGAAAATAAATAAAATAAAAGGTAGCTGCTATACTATTATTGTTCTTATTGTTATTAATGTTGGGACAGGTGCCTTTTTTCCTCCTTTCCTCACATACATGTCTTGTCCCTTAGGGGAGGTGACTTCTATCCACTCTTTCTCCATATTGGGAAAGTTACATATAACTAACATTTTTGATCTTCTGCCCTCCCCATATTCACTCCCGTCTGTGTGAAAGCTGGCATCCAAATGGTCAGAGAATAGAAATAATTGGGACAGGCTTTATTGGTGTGTGGGGCAATGTGTGTGCTTCACCTGCTGTTTCCTGCCCTGGTGTATGGGTGGCTGAGGAAAGCTCTCTCTCTCTCTCCAGCCACATCTGCAAATGTGGGTCTCAGGTTTCAGGATTTAGTTCAGGTATCAAAGGCAAATGTCCTAATTCAGCCTCAGAACCAGGTCACATTTTCTACTGCAGCCTTCTCAAGTTCAGCACTGAATATTTGTGATAACACTTTGTGTTTTTTGTTTGGTTATTAATCTGCCATGTGGTTTATATACCACCTCGGTAAGGTGTCCAACAATCTTAGTTTATCTAAAACTGAGGGGTGTCCTGGGATGTGGAGATTTCAGTGCTGAAACTGGGGAAGTCCTACCCCAACAGGGATGAGGTGGTCACCCTGCATATTGGTTCAAACTTTGAAGTGATGAGTGATTTACTAAACTCCTTAAACAAACAAATAAGAATAGTATAGAAACAGTAGTACTAGTGGAAAAATGTGAAAATAATAGGACATTTGAAATACCCAGGAATAAAATAGAGAAGAAAACAGTTGATATCACCCATAATTCCATCATTCAGGGACCACCCCAGCCAGGCCCTCCAGGAGACACCCTTGTGTGTACTCAAGAGCACGCCATTTACATAGGCTATCACATACATGGTGCTTTCTTGGTGTGCTGCGCAGTGTGTCAACCCTGACTGCAACATCATTGAGTTTGGCTTGTGACCTTTTCCCCTATGAAAGCAGGGATAAGCCCTATGGCAGGACATGGGGTGTTGGTGCCCCATTTTGGTGATAAGAGCTGATTTGATCCAACTCTTAGCATGTTCCAAAAAGTAAGAGCTGAGATGATGCCTGTTGTGTTTGAACCCAGTCCCATCCCAGGTTTTCTTTATTTCTTCAGCTCCCTGTTCAGTACCCTTGCATTTTGAGCATTGAAATGTGGAACTGAAGTAGACAAGATCTGCTCTTAGTAGGTGGTGTTACACCTCAAGGGATCAGCTGGACCTCTTCAGGCCAGTTCAGCTCCACAATTGCACCCCTCTGGCTCCCATAATAACAGTACATTTTTTGGAGGATGAGAGACAGTGAGGGAGAATCATAATGGCTTTCTACAAATCGCTGATAATACGTCGGATCTAACAGGGCAGCAAGAATACCACTAGCAAATTCCTGAGGACAGAATCCCCTTGTAGCATCCCATGAAGACATAAAAATGAAGAGGAAACATGAAAAAACGTGGAGCATGAATCCAGAACACTTGATACTGTCTGATAAGAAGGAGACAAAAGAGCACACAGAAATGATGAAGCAAACTTTGCTGAGTTGAGAACAACTTCTATCTGCAAGTCAAACAGACATAGCAAGTTCCAGGAACAAATAATGCGAAAAGATAAACACCTAGAAATCTTGGTAAAAGTTTTTAATTTCAAGAATAAAGAATCAAGTGTATTAGCAAGGCAGAGGAGGATGACTTATCTGTTCTGCCGCTGGACTGTCAACACAAAGAAAGCAGAGGCAGTGCCCACTTGATCTTTGCTGTGTCCCCAGCACCTAGCAAAGTGCATGACCCATAGTAGTTGCTCAATGAATGGTTGTTGAATGACTAAATAAATAGATATAATAGCATTATTAATCCCTACCCAAGTTAGTCATTCCTGTAGTATTTCAGCCACCGTCATACTTCATTGACCTGCTGGCTCAGCAGAGAATATTACTATCCTCATTTTATGGTTGAGGAAACTGAAATTCAGCAAGGTGATGCTATTATTCAAATTTACATATCCAGCAATCAATGGAATTAGAAAGAGAACCCAGATATTTCAAGTCCTAGATCTGGGCTCTGGCCTTGACTGCTTAGAAGCAGCCCAAATACATTTCCGTGTCTTCCTTCCCCTTCTCTTTGGCGAACGTTCAGCTTCAGTTCCACCACATGCCCAGCAACACATACATATAAGCCAGCCGTCCCCATGGTGATCACAGTCTGGGAGGCCTAATAGACACCCACAGGGTACACATATAAATAAATCAGCCATGTTGACCCACAAAGAAATTCCATGTGATAACCTGGCCCTTGGCAATGAAATCTTGATTCATACAGATCTATTTTCCTTGGTGGATAATTTTTCATCCAGACTATAATGTGATGGGGAGGCTTACAGGCATCCATAAAAAATTCAACAGAAATCCAATCCTCATTCTGAAGGGCTGGTGACACCCTGTCTCTCCCCCTGCCTCCCAGCTTCCCCACCAGCTCCACCCACAAGGTCCTGCTATCTGTTTTGCATTCTGGACAGAAAAATCTATTTTCTGATGACGATCCTTAACTCCTGGGGCATTTTCCCCCTCACATGGTATGGTATTTTGCAGTCTGGGTGTCATTTATTCTGATAGATCTCTCTCTCCCACGGACTCCCTTTCTCCCAAACCCCCATCACCATTTGAGCAAAACAGACCAAACCAACCATCCATCCACCTACCCAAGAACCGCGTGGAACCACGCGCAGGAAAGATGGTGGAGCTATTTATTGCTTTCACCGGCAGGGGGCGTGGACCTCTCTTGGTCTTGTCTTTGATATAACCTATTGTTTCCACCACAATCCATTTCTAAGACTTTTCCGGAATGGGATAGAAATTTCTTTGTGTGTCCTCTTTCCCCAGAATCGTGAGTGGCTAAAATGAAGAGAATGGACAAGGAGCCTACCCGGAACAGCATCCTTAACGTCATCACATCCCTGAAGCACGAGCTGGGGTGGTGGGACTGCCCTAGGAACCCTGCACACAGCTGGCTCAAGCAGTGGGTGATTTCATAAGGCACATATGGGCATCACAGAACACTTGGCGGGACCGTTTTCCTTTCTGTCCAGGGTCTTCTTCCTTTTCTTGTCTTTTCTGAGCTCACTGCATCTTTTCCCCTTTCCTTCTCCCTTAAACCTGGACCATTATTCCCTGGGACATTATTTGAAATCTAACTGGCAAGCAAGAACTCCTCAAGGGTGTCATCCATCTCCCTCTCCTGGTGGTCCTCAAACTGCCACTGAGATGATGAGTGAAGTGCACACATAGAGGGAAACCTGTCTTATTCCTTTATTCAACCTTAAGACACTCTGTTTCTGCTGGAAGCTGAGGAAGGGAAACTCACAGCCAAAGACACACTGGAAAATAGCAGCAGGGTACGGGGTTGTCAGAGTGACCGCGGAAGGAGGCCCAAACTCAGCTGCAAGCCACCGTATGCTGAGAACGATGGGCCTGGAAGCAAATGGAAGAGACCCTGGCTGAGCCTTACAAACACCTGCCTGGGAGCCAGAGTGGGCTATCAAAGACAGTGAGATCAAATTTTGGAATCCACTGGTATCTTTGAAAAGCAAAGCGGAGCCGATGGCCACACCAAGTGGAGCCTGTGGCACTGGTTCATAGAGCGCTTGAAGTGTGAAGATGTGGGACACTGCTGAGACTTTGCTGACTGAAGTCTGACACCACTTCTAGCTTCCTCACAAACAAGAAAAAGAAATTTTTCCATGCAGGCAAAACTCCTTGCCAAAGATATCGTTGGCTCCGTCTATCTCTCTTATCTCTCCAAGCAGCTGACTCTTTGAAAAGGAAAAGAAAAATGACAATAAGAATTTTCCCTTTTCCCTTCATGTGGCCTGAAATATCCAATCAGAAATCAACTAAGCCCCTCTTAGAATACATGTAGGCCTCCAATTTATTAGAAGCAAGGACTTCACTCTGTAAGCCAGGGGCCAGCAGATAAAGACATTTAGCCATATGAAAAGACTCAAAGTACGGAAGAAGGGGATAAAGAAGGAGACTTAACAATATAGAGTTACTACAAGCAGAAAGGTTTAGAAATGTTCCTGATAAGATGGAAACAGGGTATCACATCTCTGTAACCAGAGGGGATAATCAGAGAGGGGCACCTATGAAATCTGGAAAATGCCACGGAAATGAAAAACGACCCAATTAAAAATAAAATTGCAATAGAAGCATTAAATAGTATATTGAAAATAATAAAGGATCAATTTTTAAAAAATAAAAATAAGGTTAAGAAAACTTAGAAACATGGAAATGAAAAAGGAAAAATAAAACATACAGAACATGGATTCACAACACCCAAAATTGTAGAGTGGGAAGGAGAGGCAAGAGTACCAGGAAATAGTAAAGAAAACTTTGCTTGGCTGAATAATTACTTCTATATGCAAACTAAATGCACCTACTAAGCTCAAGGAAAAAATGATGAGAAGCAACAAGCCCTTAAATACATTCGTCAAACTTCTTCAGTTTCAATTACAAAGAAGCAATTCTATCAGCAAAGCAGGGGAGAATTACTACTGCTAAGAAACAGAAAACTAGGCAAGCCCCAAATTTCTTCTCTACAATACAAACAGTGCAGTTTTCACGGGAAAAAATTGTGACCCAAGAATTACACAGTTAATGAAGGTAATATTCCAACTGAAGAGGAGAAAAGCCACATTATTTTAAATGCAAGAGTTAATTTTTTAATTTATACACTCTGAAAAAATTATTCAAGAATATACTGTAGTCAAGTAATAAATTAATCAAAATAAAGAATTATATAGTTCATATAGTGAGAGACAGGGAATGAAGTAAAATTTAAAGAAGCCTGAAAATTTTGCCTCATAAAACAAGATGTTATATTGGTCATGACTGTAGTTATAAAGGGGCTAAATTTCAGTTCCAACCACCAAAATTCTCAGTAGTGAGTAAAAAATAAAAATCCAAGTCTATTATATGCTTTTTATAAGGGATGCACCTTTAAAATGACAAAAAAATGATTAGGAATAAAAGTATAGCTAAAGATCTATCAGGCACACCAAAAGAACCAGGGATGAAAATGTCCACAAACAAAGAATTCAAGGCAAGAGAAAACAATATTCAGAGAGGGTGCTTTGCAGGGGCAGCAGATTCGAGCCATAAGGAAGATGCGATACTGTCGACATTTCTGTATTGAATGGCACAGCTTCAAAACGTATAAAGGAAAAACTATGAAAAATAAAAATACAAGGATAAACAGCCAAATCATAATTTTATTAGACTACTTTAACATTCTTCAATAAACCAAGTAGTTAAAATTAGTGAGTTTGAGTAATATGCATGCATTAGATTTTTAGACTGCGGAAGAATACACATGATTCTTGAACACTAAACAAACAAATCCCCAAACTTAGAAATTCTGCAACTGTGATGGAGACTGGGATGCCCCACCCAGATTCATCTTCAACAAGGAAGAGTGGACCCTCCCAGCCACTGAGAGTCCTTCCAGCAGACAGCACTCAACTGTCAGCCCTCTCCAGAGTCTGTTCCCACTGAAGAGCCCAAAGCCATGTCCCCTTCCTGGGGCAGCCTGTATTCAATGATTGGTGTGGGGAATAAAGGCCTGTCCTCTTGTTCTCAGCTCCAGACAACTTGAAAAGATCCTTCAGCGCTCTCTGTGGGGTGGGCTGAGTCTTCCACTGAGATCTCGTTGCAGCTCAACTTCTCCCTCTGTCCAGTCCTATCCCCTTTCCTTTCCTTCCACAAGTGTCACTTGACCCCAAGGCCCCTTGCTTCTAAGTCCCCTGCATGCTAATTTCCATCTCAGACCCTACTGTCCAGACAACCCAACCTGTGAAACAAACTAATGTTAGAGTTGTTTCCAAAATACTTAAGCAAAAACACCAGAAGGATATATATGAGTGTATGTGTTTATTCTATATAGTTACTAGAAGAAGACTGAAAACTTTAACTGTAGCCAACTTCGAACATGTTGACATTGGGAAAATTACATATCAAGTTTATTAATATGTGCTGCTAATTCTATACTCAGTAGAAAATTCATAGGGTTAAATGCTTTCTTATTATAAAAGACAGAATGAAAAATCAATAAACCAAGAAAAATCAATCCAGTAAGGCGGAGAAAGAAACACAAAACATGTCTAAGAAGGCGAGAAAAGTATTTTTTTTTTTGACATGGAGTCTCACTCTGTCGCCAGGCTGGAGTGCAGTGGAGTATTCTCCCCTCACTGCAACCTCCGCCTCTCGGGTTCAAGCGATTCTCCTGCCTCAGACTCTGGAGTATCTGGGACTATAGGTGCATGCCACCATGCTCAGCTAATTTTTGTATTTTTAGTAGAGATGGGATTTCACCATGTGGGCCAGGATGGCCTTGATCTCTTGACCTCGTGATCTGCCCGCCTCAGTCTCCCAAAGTGCTGGGATTACAGGTGTGAGTCACCACACCCGGTTGAGAAAAGTATTTTTTAGAGATGCACTCTGAGGTGTGTAGGGATGAAATAACATAATCTCTAGGGTTTTATTTAAAACATTTCGGCAAATAATACAAAGAAAAGAGAAAAAGATGAAGCAAATGTGGCAAAATGTTGGTATTTGTTGTATATTGCTCATGGATCTATAAGGAAGCATACATTATATTATTTGCCCTAATTTTTAGTATGAACATTTTCATAAAAAATTAAAACAGAGGAGGAAGGAATAAAAAAAAAAGTGAGGACATTAATGAAGTTTTTAAAAATTGAAAGCTAATGGAATGGATATATACGTATAAAAACTGGATCTTGAAAATAATCAGCAATAAAAGAGGTGATTCATCATATCTAACCAAGGGTAAAAGCAAGAACCAAAGAATACATATCATTAGGAATATAATTACAGATCAAAAGTTAGATTTAAATATTATGGGACTATTATAACTTTTAGCTGATAAATTTTAAATTCTCAACAAAATGGACAATTTGCAGGGGAAACATAAATTACCATATTAACATAAGAGATAGAAAATTGGTGAGACGATTAATGATAAATAATCTGAAGGATTGTTACATGGTTAACTCTGTTAAAAGTCTTGGGCCTTGGTCACTCTAGAGTAAGATCTTTCCAACCTCCAAGAACCAGCAATATCATACTTCATAAATTATATCAAGACATAGAGAAAGGAGAAAGCTTCCCAAAGTATTTGAGATTAGCATAACCCTAATCTTGATAAATAAGCAATCAATCTCACTTTAAATACAAGTGTCAAAATTATTAATAAACTATTACCAGATGGAAAGCAGAAGTTTTTAAAGAGAGAAATGGGCCACAACCAATGAGATTTATTCCAAAAAGTCAAATAAGAAAAAAATACTGGGATCTTTTAAATTAATACTCTCTGCTCCAAAGTCAATACTCATTACAGATGTATTTGAAATGTCTCTGCATAAGAAACAAATTTGATCAAGAATATATATTACATAGAACATCATGCTTAGTGGTGAAACACTGGGGACATTCTTGAAAAAGACACTCACTACTGTCTTTTTTATTTTACAATTTCCCTCAGAAGTTCTAATTAATGCAGAAAACTGAAATAATACAGTTGGTATTTCCACACACCATCCTTCCCTTCCATACCAACAAGACAGATTCTAATATCCCTTCTTGAGAGGGAACCCCTCATTCCCAGCCAGGATACACACTATGAGATATTATTACACCATCACTCATTGCTCAGGTGAGAAGGGTGAGGAAAAGATGAACTGTGGATTAAAGAGTTACAGATAAATAATGAAACAACAAAATTACTAATTGCTATTAAAAAATGAAGTTTAGATAGTAATCTATCTAATTTGGGAGTGATGGTTTTTTTAAGGAAAAAAAACAAAAGAAGAAATTATAAAGTAAAATATTGCTGGGTTTGACTATTTAAAAATTAAGTATTTTTGTAAATTTTGCCATCAAGACTTTAAAACAAATGGTAAAATCAGAAAAAAATATCTAAGATATGTATTAAAGACAAATGGTTAATAACATCTTTATTCTATTAAAACTTTGAACAGCTGTTTTTAACGGGCAAAAATTATGAATTAGCAATTTGCAAAGGAAGAAATAAATGAGCTCTCAAAGAAATGCAAATAAAAACAGGATATCATGGTTTTCCCATCAAATTGAAAAGACTTTAAATATGATGACACTTTAGGCAGCTAGGTTTTTTCATTCACTCCTAGTGGGAAGATGAACTTCTGTGGCTATCCCAGGGGTCAACTTATCAGTAAATCTCAAAACCCTAAAAACGTTCACATCATTTTGTCTAGCAATTCCACTTCTAGAATGTAGTAGGCATACTCCAAGATGATCCCTGATAATTCCTTCTTTCTGGTGTTTGCATTATTGTATAATCTCCTCCTCTTGAGTGTGGGCAAGACCTAGGGCTTCCTTCTATCTAATAGAATATGGTAAGGGTGATGGGCTATCATGTCTGTAGTTAAGTTACATAAGATTGCAACATTCATCTTACTATCTGACTCTTTCCATTGCTAGCTTTAATGAAGACAGCTGCCATTCTGTGAGCTGTTCTATGAAGGAGCCCACTTGGCAAGGAATTGGGGGAGGTCTCAGATTAACAGCCAGCAAGAAACTGAATCCTGCTAACAACCAACTGAAAGAACTTGAAAGCAGACCCTTCCCCAGTTGAGTCTTCAGATGAGACTCAGTGCTCACCTGTACCTAGGTTGCAGCCCTAAGAGAAACCTTGAAGCAGAGCAACCAGCTTAACCTGATCCATGGAAACTGTAACATAAAATGCGTGTTGTTTAAACTGCTAAATTTGTGGAAACTTATTACCCGGCAATACATAACTAGTGCATAAGGATTTACCAGAAGAAAATAATCATGGATGTGTGCAAAGACCTAAACACAAAGACCTGCACTGCAAATTTTTAAATAATTGAGAACCTTTGGAAATAGCCTAAATATAAATGAATATAAGGCTGGAGAAATCAATTATAATATAGATGAACCATATGAAATCATTTTTGCAGGTTAAAAAAGGTCAAATAGCACAAATTTTATGTGTTTCAACCTAATGCATTCATATGATACAGACATGAAAATAGTATTTATGAAAAATACAATATGGGGGAACATCATAAAATTTCATGATATATTGTTAAGTGAGAAAAATGGTTTATAAAACAATGAAAATATGATTGCAATTTTGCAAGAGATATACAGATATGCATAGAGAAAAAGACCGCAGATATACCAACAAAAAGTGAACAATGTTTACCTTCAAATTATAGAATTTGGGGTAATTTTTACATTCTTTTTTTCTGTACTCCCTACAACAGACATGTATATTTTTTTGTAATCAAAAAGCAAGATTAATTAATACAAGTCAACAATGGAATGAATTCCTGAGCTCTCTGTTTAGAACACTGTTTGGAACTCTCTGTTTGTAACACTGTCCCTTGTTGCTCACAAATCACTCTGCCTGATTTCCTGGGCTTACAGAATCCCTGAGAGTGTGTTTAGAGGTGCCCTGTGATATCATCAACAGCTCTACCGGATTACTTCTCTGCCTTATGGAAATCTGTTATCCTCCCTTGTGGGGAGGTTCTTCCCATCCTGTGTCATACCCTTGGTTCTTTGAGCTGCTCTCTCCAAATCCCTTGGTTCCTGACATTTCATAATGCTGGGCAGTAGAGGGAATTTTGAGGAAAACATGTGTGCTGAAAGAATGTGGAAAATCACTATGCATTTTTCTCCCTCATTTCAGTTACCTCTGCCCTTCTGTTGCTGTTCCGTTTCATCTGTTACCCAGCTAATGACCCTATTAGAAAGCTGAAATGTTCCCCAGCTTAGTCAAGAATGGCTGATGGATTTTTCTCTCTCGGACTCCAGAAATGCCTTGGGACAGCTGCATGGGTCCCCAGGGATGGGCCATTAGCTGGAAGGTCATCTTCACCGAGAAACCTATTCCCCTACATTAAAATTCGCTCCTACCAGATTTACCTGGTGCTGTCTGCCTACTGTGTCTCTGACCGTGCCATGTCTGCATTTAATCCAAGGCTCCCACTAGCTGGAGGAGAAAGGGATCTGTGTGATGTGATTTTGGCATTATTTGGCAAGTCCCATCACCATCAAAACATGTTTTATCACTGCAGGAAGAAATGAACGTGTAGGAGAAGAGTGAGTTGGTGACTCTAGATTTTCTTTCACTGAGAAAGGTCTTAAAATACTTCAACTTCAAAGTAAGTCTAGGTTGTAACGAGATGGATTTAGGCCAACCAGGAAGACAAGGATCACTTCTGTTTGACTCACCAGACATCTATGACAGTCCCTGGCACACAGAGGGCTCCTAATGACTGGTTGTTGAATGCCTCAGTGGTTGTTGAATGACTCAATGCTTGTTGAATGGATGACATGAAGAATTTCTAGCACATTATAAGCTTGGAATTTTCACCTATTGGTCCAACTTCTTATCTTGGCAATCACACAGCACAAACCTTCTCTCCTCTGTTTGCTCACATGCTTGCGTCTTCATGTCTTCATCAGGGCTTAACATAGCCAGTGCCTTCAATCACTCTTAGAATAGTATCATTTTCCACTCAGAGACAAAGGAGAAATCACTGTCCTTGTCCTTTGCTTTGATTAAGGAAATTAGAATGGGAATAAGGGAGCAGGTTCTGGTGGGAGTATATGTAAGCCATGCTCCTCCTTCTTCCTTGAGGGAATGGGGTTGGTGTAATGCCTACCCATCCCTCTCAAGAAAAAAGATATTGTAAGTTATTTCTCACCTTTGCATATAGGGCATAGTATTTTCCCACCTGTGTACTTTTTGCAGTGGTGGCATTCTTCGTTGTCCCTTTCTGTCTCTAAGATCCCTGCTATTTTCCTGCTGCCTGTTATGGAGCAATCCCGACTGTGTGTCCTCACCATAATCCCTCCTGTTACGTAGAAACCTCTGGCAAAGTGTCTATCAGCTATAACTTGGCAAGTCCAGTGTTTCTTGCATCTTGCCTATAGCCTGGGATCACCAATTCAAATTTATTTTCCTTCAAGGCCTTTTCTTCCAAAAGTCTCTCCTGCATGTGCAGCCCACTATTGTCTCTCTTCCCAAATTTGTGGTGCATTTATATCTGGGGACAGCATGGTACAATAAACCAGCATGGACTTTGGAGCCAGGGTGACCCAGGTTCAAATCCTGGCTCTGGAATTTGTCCATTGTAGGTATGTACAGATGAGTTGCTGTATTAGTCCGTTTTCGTGCTGCTGATAAAGATGTACCTGAGACTGAGGAATTTACAAAAGAAAGAGGTTTAATGCACTCAAGTTCCATGTTGCTGGGGAGGCCTCACAATCATGGCAGAAGGTGAAAGCCATGTCTCACATGGTGGCAGACAAGAGAAGAGAACTTGTGCAGGGGAACTGCCCTTTATAAAACCATCAGATCTTGTGAGGCTTATTCACTATCATGAGACTAGCACGGGAAAGACCTGACCCCACGATTCAATTACCTCCCACCAGGCCTCTCCCACAACACATGGGAATTGTGGGCGCTGCAATTCAAGATGAGATTTGGGTGGGGACACAGCCAAACCATATCAGCTGCCTACACTAAGCCACTTTTCACATCTGTTTAATGGGGGTAATCACCCTTCCTTCGCAGAGTTATTTTAAGGCAGTGGCTCTCAAAATGTGATCCCTAGAACAAATACCACCTGAGAACTTGTCACAAATGCAAACCCTAAGACCACCACCCCAAATCTGCTGGAAAGTCTAGGGGTGGTGCCCAGCGATCTGTGCTTTAACAAGCCCTCCAGGTGATTCCTATTCATGCTGAAGTTTGAGACCCACTAAGGACTAGCAACAACACGTGCAAAGCACCTGCATGTATATGTTTAAGAATCTTTGCTATTATTATCCTGTGCATACTCCACTTGGGTTGATGCTGTCTTGCATTAATTAATCTCTATATGGGGATGCAAAAGAACATAGTGGTTATAAAAGTACAGGCTCCGAAGTCAAACTCAGACTGCTTTAAATTCCATTTATACCAGCTTTGTGGTCTCGGGAGAGTTCATACCCTTTCTGTGTCTACATACCTGTAATATGGAGACAGACAGGGATAGTAATAATAAATACTGTTGTTTGTTGTGGGGAGTAAAACCTAACAAGACATGTAGAATACGTGCCCACTGTCTAATGAATAATGAGTGCCCCCGCAAGTTATCTATTATTATAGTCTCCAATTGTGTTCATCTCACCTCAGTTATATCATAAATTCTTCATGAGCAGGGCTTATATGTAGCTCATTTGCAGCACGCAAGGGCACAATGAATGCTTGTAGATCTGACTCTCATTGCACCATATATTAATATCTTATAAGATAAGATCACTAACATTCTCATGGTCAGGTGACTTGAGTTGACATCATGAAAGAAAATTGCCATTGAAAAGGGATGTGATCTTTCAGGAAGACCTAAGATTGTGTCCCTCCTCTGCCACCTACCCATTCTGTGACTTTAAGATTCCATTTCTTTGTCTATAAAATGGGGTGATACTTTAATATGAGTTTAGAAACAGAAAGCCCTAACTCGCATTGGTGCAAACCATAAAGAAATACAGGATCTCAATTCCCAGGAGTCTGGTTGGGTGGGTGGGTGATCCAGTGTTGGTTTAGTTGGTGCTCCATGATGTCATTTGGGTCCCAGACTCCTCCCATCTCTTTTTCTCTCCTGTTCTTGATGGAGGGCTGTGCTCTCAGCTGCTCCCCTCGGGATTCCAAGATGCCAGGCAGTCCCAGGCATCACACCCAGACATCAATGTCCAGAGGAATAAAGGAACCACCTAAATGTGACTCTTTCTTCAGAAGGAGAAATATTTCCCCAAAGCCTCTCGAGCAGACGTCTCCCATTCCTAAAACATTTGCAGGTGTGAGAATGGGATTAGCATGGTTAGTTTATACTGATCACCTGAGGTGTTGTGGATAAACTGGGGGTTCTCCAATGCTATGCCTAGAACCAAATTTAAAGGATCATTGCGGGCCTGGCAAAGTGGTTCACGCCTGTAATCCCAGCACTTTGGGAGGCTGAGTGGGGGCGGATCACTTGAGGTCAGCCTGGCTAATCTCTGTCTAACCTCTGTTGAAACCCCGTCTCTATGAAAAATACGAAAAATTAGCCAGGTGAGGTGGTGTACGCTGGTAATCCCTGCTACTGAAGAGGCTGAGGCACGAGAATCACTTGAACCTGGGAGGCAGAGGTTGTGCTGAGCCGAGGGTACGCCATTGCACACTAGCCTGGGTGACAGAGCAAGACTGCATCTCAAATATAAATAAATAAAAATTAAAATTAAAAAATTTAATTAATTTAGAAAAAGGATCATTGTGGTGATAAAATGAGATCATTGTACCTACACTTTGTCTAGCACACAAGTGACAGTTACAGATGTGGTCCTTGTCCTCTGTTACTTCCTCTTCAAGTCCTTTTTCTTACCACTCACACACAGGCAACAAGTTCTGTGCATTTTGCCTCCTTAATATAACTTCAAATTGTCCATTTCTCTATGTGATCCTATCACCTTCCGAGTCTAGGTCAACATTCTCTCTTTCCTGAACCTCTCCAGCAGCTCCACCTCACAATTTCTTTTTTAATTTCATTATTGAACTCTTCCTACTTATCTCCTCCACAGCCACAGAGTGATTCTTTTCATAACATAAATTGCTTAAAATCTTCTGTGGCTTCCCATTCTCCCTAGAATAAAACCAAACCCAGATGTGGCAGCCATGAGAATCTACCGCCCGGATCTTCAACCACAGAGGGCACGAGGACCTCCAACATGGAGCCCTGACCTTGTGGAAGGTCAAACCACCAGCCAATGGCTCGGTGGCCATGACTCTAAGGCAGGGACACACAGGACTCCCCTGATGGCCAACTTTGGTTTAAGGGCTTCCAAAGTGCCTTGCCAAATCTTTCTCAAACTGCACAGCAGGCTAAGATGCTTTTTTCCCCAATCTTTCTTCCTCCCCTTTTTCTTTGGATCAAGGTCTGATCATTTGCATGGAGGTCTGATGCTTTCTCAGCCTCCCTCCCCATTTCTTCTTTGGGCAATTCCCCTAGTAAAATCCGTATATGAGGCCAGGCACAGTGGCTCATGCCTGTGATCCCAGTACTTTGGGAGGCCAAGGTGGGCGGATCACCTGAGGTCAGGAGTTTGAGACCAGCCTGACCAATATGGAAAAACCCTGTCTCTACTAAAAAATACAAAATTAGCTGGGCATGGTGGCACATGCCTATAATTCTAGCTACTTGGGAGGCTGAGGCAGGAGAATTGCTTCAACCCAGGAGGTGGAGGTTGTAGTGAGCCAAGATCATGCCATTGCACTCCAGCCTGGGCAACAAGAGCGAAACTCCATCTCAAAAAAAAAAAAAAAAAAATCCATATGTGAGCAATCTTGTCGACACCCACATCTAAGCAGGCCTGGATTAACAAAACTCCATGATCTGGACTCTGCCTGACTGTCCAGCCTCATGTCCCATGCATACTCCTTGCACCATATACTCCAACCCCCCTGAAATGCAGACAGCCTCCCCTTACATACTGGTGTTTGCATTCCCTGATTCTCTGCCCCAATACCATTGCCCCCTACACTCCATGTTTGGCTAACATCTCAATGTAAGTGTTCTTTCTCCTGGAATTCTTTATTCTCCCTTTCCCTACACACAAATACACACACACACACCCTAACACCCACCCACCAGGGTTACGTGTCTCTGCACTGAATGCCCAGAATGTTCTTCCAACCTCCATCAAAGCACCCATCCATCTATGCTGCAATTTCTGACTTGAGTGCTTCCCCACATAGAATGAGGCTCTATGTAAGGCAGCACCGTATCCTCTCACTCCCCATTTGTCCAATCCCCAGAACAGGCCCTGGCACACAGTAAGTGCTTGTGGCCTGATGGTCTCCCTCTCCTCCTATTGTCCCCATACATGGCTAGGGGAGACACAGAGAATCCTTGTTTTTCAGGATAGAGTGTCCTGAAAAACATTCATGTTACACTCACTCCCAGCATCAGCCTGGGTTGGACGTAAAGGGATTGGAAAAGATCCTAAGGCACTAAGATCAAGCTTAGAGGCCTGGCCAGCCTGGCCAGCCTTGAGTTTAGACAGGAGCAGTTTTCAGCCCCAGGGAAGCTCAGTTTAAATGCACATCAATCAAACTCTGGAGAATCCTGGATTAAAAGATCAAAGCTGACAAGCTGCCTGTTAGGGGAGGGGGCACCCAGGACATACAGGAGATGTGTTGAGTAGAATAGACACACAGAATGGGCTTATGAAGAGCAGGGCTTCTATGTGTGTGTGTTGATGAGTTACACAAAGGCACCCAGACTAGGGGGCTTGTAGGGGCTAAAACCCAGCCCACATTCTCTCTACCACCCTGTGTGCCCTGCAGTGGGGCTTCATTGGCAAGAATTCAACAACACAGAGAGGGCATCTTTGGTAACTACACAGAGATATGCTGCAAGCTAGCAGTGAGCTTCGGTGAGGACAGGCTGGACTCTGGGGAAAAACTTGGACTCTGGGGGTCAGCAGAGTTTGAGTTCTGGCCCTTGTCAGCCTCAACATGTTGGATGACATCAGGCAGAGCACCTCCTTCTTGGGACTTCAGGTACAATTTTTGAGCCCCCGTTATGGGCCAGGAGCTGGGTTTAAACACTGCATATATAGCTGAGGACAAGAAAGTCAAACAATCCTCTTGAAAAACATGAATAGATGGGGAAAGTAGGCATTCAACAAATAATCACATCAATAAATAAAAATAAATGTGATAGGTAACATGCAGAAAAGCCAAGAGTACAGTGAGAGAGAATTATAGGAAGGGTCTCATCTGCAAGAAGAGAAAGTCTTGTTAAGGTCAAAGCATGAGAAGGAGTTAATTAAAATGTGGGGTTTAGGGGAAGGGGTAAGTAAGATATTTGGCTGAGGAACAGTATTTATCTATTGGAATATGTATTGAGCACCTATTATGTGTTGGGGTCTGAAACAATGAAGACAAGGAAAGGGCTCATTGAGGCAGGAACAAAGAAATGGGAGGGAAAATGGGATGAGTTTATGTAGAAGGTGCAGGCAGTGACCAGATCATTCAAGACCTTGGATAGTAAGATAAGAATTTGGAGTTTTCTCCTGAGAGTAATGAAAAGATGTTGGAATGTTTTAAGCAGCTGTGTGACATAATCTGGTTTGCATGTTGGGAAGGTCACACTGGCTGTTTTCGGGAGACCAGAGCCTGATGGTAAGGACTGCTCAAGCTCTGCTGGCCTAGGACACAACAATTAGCCCTTGGCTATGTGACTAGAGCCCTGCAACCTCTTTCTTTATCATTTGGCTCTTGATAGGGACCAAAGGACATGCTGTGTTTTTTGGGAACTTGGCTTCCACAGTCACCCTCACCTAAAGGAAACGAGGTAGAGGAGGAAGAAAGGATAAACAGAACTAACTGTCTCACTCAGGCACTAAGCTGTTCCCAGTGCTCACCTCTATGCAAAATCACCCAGTTTCATCTCCATTTTGTGACCTAGGGATTAGTTCATGGTTTCTAATTTGTCACTGAGACACATCATTATCCACCCAGCAGATACTTTCCTCTGCGAGGGGAGCAAGGAATTGCTAGCCACAATCCTGCTCCTGTTCAAGCATTTGAATTGGGGCAAAGACAGTGTACCTCATCAGAGGAGACCAAGCTCTCCCTCAGCCCCAGAGAATGAACTGATGGAAGCCAGCCATGGAAAGTACCTTCTTCTTATCATGACGGGCGTAGGTAAAAGTATGGAGTATAATTCTGGGAGGCTTCAAGGGAGGACTTTCGTTGTTCTCAAAAAGACACAAAAAGAGATGCTCTGCTCATTGTGTCTGCATTCAATAGCTGGAGACACTGCAGCTCTCTTGCAGTGGTGAGGGGGAACATCATTAACACCCTGAGAATGGCAGAGCCAAACCTGAAGTCTAGTTGAGTTGCTGAATTAACCAACCCTGCCTCTGGACTTCTATGAAGTAGGAGAATGCATTTCCCTGATTATTGTGTTTTCTGGAAATTGCAGCTGAAAACACTTCAATTGGTAAAGGTTCTCTGGTCCTCAGTTTGAGATATATGTGACCATGCTCCATTTGAGATATATGCGATAACACTGAGATATATGTGACCGTGTGACAAAACTGCACAATCCCTCTGCCAATGTTAGATAAGATATAGCTAGAAACTCAGCTCCAGGGTACCTGAAATCTATGTCTAGTAAAGCTTCCTTCCTTCACATCAGGTAGACAGTCAACTAACATTGCAGTCAGGAAGTTCTTCTTGGCATCTGGCTTACATTTCTATTGCTGCTTTGGGGATGATCCCCCTGTGAAGGAAGGCTGGTGGAGATCATCTCTTTGCCTTAAATCACTACCTAGAATTTTGGCCCCACCGGGTAATAACCATGGTTGTGATTGGATCCTCAGCATCTAGACCAGTGCTCTGCAGAGTGGGTCTTGACAAAAGGTTTTTGTTTGTTTGTTTTAAGTAACCAAAAAATGTGAAATCATCAGAGTCATGTGTAGGCTTGTCTATTAGAGAAAGAAAATAAGCATTCTCCTCTTTCTTTTTTTAATTTTATTTTGTTTTAAGTTCTAGGATATGTGCAGAATGTGCAGGTTTGTTACATAGGTAAACATGCACCATGGTGGTTTGCTGCACCTATCAACCCATCACCTAGGTATTAAGCCCCACGTGCATTAACTATTTATCCTGATGCTTTGCCCTCCCCCCGCCTCCCCAACAGGCCCCAGTGTGTGTTGTTCCCCTCCCTGTGTCAAGGATCTAGAATAAGAAATACCATTTGACCCAGCAATCCCATTACCAGGTATATATCCAAAGGAATATAAGTCATTCTTTTATAAGGTTACATGCACATGTATGCTTACTGCAGTACTATTCACAATAGCAAAGACATGGAATCAACCCAAATGCCCATCAATGATAGACTAGATAAAGAAAATGTAACACATATACACTATGGAACACTATGCAGCCACAAAAAGGAACAAGATCATGTCCTTGGCAGAGGCAAGGATGAAGCTGGAAGCCTCATCCTCAGCAAGCGTTCTTCTCTTTCGATGAAGTTGCAAGCACATCTATTTCTGCTAACTTTAGTTCAGGGGTGGGGTCCCCAGTGGGAGGGGGCAAAAGCTGGAATTTTCAGCCATCTATGAGAAGGCACCTCCTCAAAATGCACATCTGGCAATAATAATGGGGGTAGTTGGTGCATACCGGTGTGCACACAGACATGTTGGGTCCTTGGAAAGTTCTAGTCTGCTCAGCTTCCTGCCTGCCTATCTGACTTAAGGAGTCCTACGTGTTCTTATTCTCTGAACCCATAACCTGACGAAAGCACAGCCTTCCATAGCTTCAAGTCAGCCAATCTCTTCTGTTAGTCATTCTGCCTCTTTTCCATATGGTTTTATCTTCTGCCTTGAACTACAGGTTCCATCTCTTCTGAGACACTATGACCATAGGATCACTTCTTTTTTTTTTTTTTCTTAAGTAAACTTTTAAATAAACTGGAATATACTTACAGAAGAGTGTCCAAATGATCAAGGGAGAACTCGATCAATTTCTACCAGATTGGAAAACAAAATATTCCCAATGTCCAGAAGCACCCCGTCACCCATCTCGCACTCACTTCCAGTGATTCTCTCACCTCCTTTCCCTGACTTTCCTGATGTCTAGATGTGTTTTGTCTGGGTTTTGAGGAAACTAAGACTCAGAAAAAGGAATCACAGGTAAAGTCACCCAGGCAACCAGTAGAACACAGCGCCTCCTCGCCACCGTCTCTAAGACTCACTTTCCCGCTGCCTCTACAGCGCCCTCTACGGGCGAGAAGGCATCTCATTTTCCTGTCTACCCATAGGGCTTTTCTCTCATTGGAAGGGAACACCCTCTCCCAGCTTTCTTTGTAAAAGTCCTGCCTCATTCTCGGTTCCAAAATAAAATACTCTTTATTTCCCCACCTCTTTCCTTTCTGTGATTTCGATATAAAACCTCTCGCCAGCTCCTCCTGCAATTACCACGGAGAGAAATCTCATCTATGTTGAGCGATTCATTTGCGCTTTCACACCGGGCCTGTCTTTAACACACCTGAATGATCCTCTTCAGGACAGCCTGCTGGCTCTGAGCTACGCTTTTCAATGCCACCAGCTCCGACTCACCCGCCCTTCGTCAGGACTCTTATCCTTTTCATGATTTCATTCCTTGCGCTGTTTGAAATGGATCATTCTACCCAGACAGTTGCTGATAAGACGAATAGCTCCTCCCTGCCCGGGGCCACTGGGTTTACCAACACTTGTATGTAAGCATCTTCTACAAGGATTTAATTTAGATATTTAGACAACAGATTTTTATCTACCATACTGGTCGTATTGCCTTTTGGTACAGTGAGCATAATCAATGGGCTATTTAATGAGCAGGCAGGTGAGAGGGTCTGTGCAGGGTACGGGGAAATAAAATAGCAAGGACAAATAACACACTTCGCAACCTTGAGAGTGTCACTTCCCCCCTCTGGGCTTCAGGGTCCCATCAGTATGATAAAGGGGATGTGAACTAAGTCAGAGAGGGGGAAACTTGTGAGGGGTCCATGCAGCACCACCACCCCGGTAGTGCAAGTTGTGATGCGCACGAGGATGCCCTGTTGAGAAGGTAAGTGAGGGCTGGAGTTTACCCTACTCCATTGACCACACTTTGCCACCCAGAGAAAGCAACCCCCTTCCCTAATTCCTACAAAGGTGCTGTACGGTTAAGCAGCAGCCTGGGTGCTGTTGCGTGTGTGTGATTTTTTTTTTTGTGGGGTGGGGGGAAACTGTCCAGAGCTTTCCAGCTTCTCAAAGCATCTGAGTCCCCATGAAGGCTTCAAAGTCACTAGTTTATGAGATCTCTCAGGCTTCCCTGCCACTCTGTAAGTTTTCTTGATGTTTCCTTTCCCTTCAAACATCCTCCTTCTACCTCTCAAGTGATCAATAACCACAGAGCCCTACTCCTCAAATAAAATAGCAGGAAAGGGGATGTTGGGCTGGACAATGGTTTCATTTCTCAGAGAAGCAGTTTAATTCCAGGGACACTGTGGCGGGATGTTCATGGGCAGAGAAGGGAGTTCTTACGAAGGGTGGTGTAGGTTAGGGTAACAAGTTAATAAACTATGTAATTTCGGAAGGTAACAGGGTGCATGAGCAGTTGCCAACAGAGAAGGCAAGGAACTGCTGTTGTCTGAGATCTCAGGCTGAGAGCAAAAAATTAAAACAAACACAGCTGGAGTGAGTGGGTAGAGGGGAAATGCTCGGTGTGGGGGGTGGGGGGTGGGGGGGCAGGAATTCAAGCGCTGGAAAGCTTCAGGGACTTACTGAAATCCCCTTTCTACCTATGTTGACTAGAGGAAACGAGACAGCAGGCTCAGATCTGTAGGCAGCCCCCATCTGCTGAACACCCATTATTTCAACCCAGGGATGGTTGACATGTCTTTGATTAGGATTTGATTGTTCACATTGCACAAAGGATTTGGGGCTCAACTTTTTAAAGCCTCCGTTAAATATTTAAGTAGCTGGCCCCCAGAGCATTTGAGTTAGAATTTGATTTATGTCACATTGATTTACACATCACCTTTACCGACCGGATCCTGTCGGCAGGAAAGGTGGCATTGTGGCAAGGAGATTCAGTCTGTCAGCTCTGGGGAGTGGACCAGGAAGGTTATGAAGGGTTGGGGACCATACCTGTCATTCTGGAGAAGTTCAGTTCTGGGAAAGTTCCCTGGAATAAATCTCTTTCTTTCCACTTGAGCTTCATTAAGTTTGAGATTTTTGCAACCGAATCATTCTGAAGGGAGACTCACAAACTTCAGCCACTCCTGGGGGTGAGTGATTGCAGAACTGATTCCCTAGAATTTTCAGTGGTGTCTTTATGATTCCTAGGGTACTTGAGAGTAGGTATACCCTACTTTTTACAAAACTGAGGATACAAAATTTCTAACTTACAACAAAACAAATTAGGTAGAGTAATTCTTTCCATTACTCTAGAGTACCAGCCATTGGACTCTTTCTCAATACGAGTGGCCACCCAGCATTCTCAATTAAACCCATTTCTTCCTGTTCTTGTTCTTCAGGTATTTGAAAAAATGCTTTTCTCTCTACCTCTCTCTCTTCTCTTTTTCTTGTAATAATTGCAACAGCTGGAATGTTTTGAACTCGTACTACATCCTAACACTGAAACTGTGACCCAAAGAGTTAAAGAAATCAATGACTAACAAAAAAATTCTTGAGTTTGCAAGATGTCAGTTAAGAAAAGGAACAACTTGCTGAAACACTGAAACTTCCTTCATTAATGAGATTTTTTTTAAAAAATGGCTGAAGTCAGTTGGAACCAAGATGGCCGACTGGAGTTCATGCTGAATTTCCTCAGCATGTTTCATACTAACTCCCCTCAAATTTGCACACACAACCCATGAAGTAGCACACAGAGATAACTGTGTATGCCCAAGGACTTTCCAAAACCCCTCTTTTCTTCCACCAATCACCTACTAGTTTCAGAATCTATCCTCGTAGGCTTTTCTAATGCAAATATTGCCTTAAAGCCAGCACAGAGAGACAGATTTGAGTTTGACTCCTGTCTCCTTGGGAGTCGACTTTCAGTGTAAAGCTTTTCTTTTCTCAAAAACCCAGTGTCATAGTATTGGCTCATAGCACATGGGGGCAGTGAGCCCCTTTTGCTTGACAACAACACTGTACTGAGCCTTTTATTGAGTTTGTTTTATTTCATATTCACAGTGATCCTGCTAAATTATTCTGCCCCATGTTAGTGATGAGGAAGTTGGGGTTCAGATGGGTTAAGCAACCTACCCAAGTCAACATATCCCATATGTGGTAGAACCAGGATTGAACTCAGGTCAGCCTGAATTTAGAAGATGAGCAGTGTGGAACTACCAGCATGCAGGTGGGTGGGAGCAGATAAACTGAGAGGAATGAAGCAGAATGAGTTCACTGTGGTGTAATGAGTCTATAAAGATTCAAAGCAAGTGAGGGGGGATCTCTGCTAGAGCGAAGATGAGATGGACCCCTCCCCAAAGGATGCCAGAAACCTTCACTCTCGACTGCCCCCTGCCACGGACTCCACTCTTTGTTGTTCCTCTTCACGTCCCCAAGATGCTAGTCTTCCACTTTCATCTGCATAGCTGCACCCACCCATGTCTCCTCCCCTGCTCCCGCTCCTTCTACCCCCTTACACTCCTCCACAGCCTCCTCCTGCTTCCTATCTTCCTCAGCCCACGGAATGCAGCATCCATCTGCCCACTTAGTATACACTGAGTCCTCAGCCCAGACACACGAGCCCACAGTCTTGAGGGGGCTTAGTCAAAGCTCCAGAGGTAAATATCCAGAAAAAAGGAAATGCCTAGCCCAAGGAAACGGGATGCTGATGTGCCTTTCCATGCATAGCATCAGGGAAGTTTAGAACTGGAAGAAAGTAAAAGGGTGTGTCAGTTTCAAGATGGGAACAGTAAAGTCCAAAAAGGGAAAGTGACTTTTCTACCACCATGTACTTGATAGGTTTCATTCATTCACTCATCCAAGGAAGATTTATCAATCAGCCACCCTGTGCCAATCATAGAAGCTGGAGATTAAAAATGGAATAAAACAACCTCAGGGGATATGAACTCCACCTTAAAAAGTCTTATAATCCATGCAGATATTAAAGTTTGCTATTTATTTTACAAGCATGATAGTACTTTTCATATTGCAGACCCCGTAGTATTTATAAATATCATTTAATTATGACAACAATCCTATGAAGTAGGTAGTATTTAATCCCTATTCTACAGATGAGAAAACTGAGGTACAGAAACATGAAGGGACTTGACTACGGTTGCACAACAGAAACTGGCAGAGCTGGGGTTCAGAGTCAGCCTACCTTGTCTGCAGTGTGCTACCCTGCCTTTCCCAAGCTCTTCCATAGCATGATATTGTAAAGGAAAAATGAAAGCTACCAATAAGCCCCTCAAAACATAGTAAAAGAGGTAAAAATACAAACAAACAAACAATGCAAAGTCAGAATTAAGAAAAAATAAATGGCACTCAGTAGCCAAGGTGATGGAGGAGAACATGGAACAGGGATCTGCAAGGTCTAACCTTTCCCAGGGTGATGAGTGTTGAACCATAAATTTGTATTTGAGTCTCCTGGTAGACAAAGGGAAAATACAAAGTCTACATTATATGGTTTTCATAATTCTTTATTAGAAAACAGTTCTTCTGGGGAAGTGCAACAGTCTATTTTTTCTTTTTCAAAAACAATTACATCTAATTGAATCCTGAACTCTGGAGGGCAAATACCACACCTTGTTCATTTTCAGAAAGAGTCTTCTCATCGAGTGTGATGTGAAAGGTGGTTACTGAATGGGGGCTGGGGGGAGTGTGTTCATTTCCTAGGACTGCCATAATAAAGTACCACAAGCTGAGTGGCTTAAAACAACTGACATATATTTTCTCACAGTTATGGAGGCTAGAAATCCAAAATCAATGTGTTGTTAGGACCACGCTTCCCCCAAAGACTCTAGGAAAAGATTCTGCTTTACTTCTTCCAGCTTCTGGTGGCTCTGGCATTCCTAGGTTTGTGGCAGCATCATTCCAGCCTCTGCCTTCACCTTCGTCTTCCCTCTGCATCTGTGTCTTCTCTCATCATAAGGACACCAGTTGTATTGGATTAAGTGCCCATCCTATTCTAGTGTGACCTCATCTTAACTAATGACATCTGCAATGACGATGTTTCCAAATAAGACTGCATTCAAAGGTTCTTGGTGGGCATGAATTTGCATGGTCTGATGACCACTACAGGTCGTCAGAGATGGCCTTTCCAAGAATGCAATAATTGTGCTGAAATATGAAGAACGAGGAGGACTTGACCATGCACAAATCAGGGGGAAGGACAGTCCAGGGTGAAGTGTGAGGACTCTAAGCCTGGGATGAGGATGGTGTGTCTGAGGAATTTGAGTATTGTTTGTTATAGCAAAAATCCTGAAAACAACCTGATTATAAATCAATAGGATATTGATTAAATGATGCATCTATACAATCAAATATGATGCAGCCATTAAGAAAATAACAGGGTAGTTCTAAATGCAGTCATATATTTTAAAAATTCAAAATACAAAGTCAAAAAGAAAAGGTAGCAGCATGTAGAAGGGTGAGTGAGGCCAAAGGAGGAAGGAAAGTGAGTGGGGGGGCTTTGACAGGAGCTTGGGGTTTTATTTAGAGCACAGCAGCACAGGTTTTGAGCAGAGGAGCGATGTGGGACTGGTTTGGTTTATAATTGATCACTGTGGCTATTGCATTCAGCACAGCTTGGAGGGGAGTAAACAATGTTAACAGCAGTGGGGTTTTTGGAAGACAGTCCCTGTAAGTCTGGTTGAGAGGTGATGGCTGCTCTGACTAATTCGGTAGCACTGGAGATAGAGAAAAAGGGATCCCGGCTTTATTTATAAGTGATAGACCTGTTGGTGGATTGATTATATGCTGGGGAGGCAGAGGATGATCCTGGAGTCCTTAGTGTTATACTCTCTCCACATCTACCTGCGCTACCATTTTTCACTCAACAAACACCTTGGTCAACTTCTCATATCGACACTTATAGTTCAGCCTCATTCATTTTGACTGCTTCATTGCATTCCCTCTTATTGGCAGATCACAATCTAGCATTTATTAATTCCCCTTTTGTTGGATACTTCAGTTGTTTTTAATTTCTCACAGTTACAGCAATGCTTCCATAAACATCAATCCAATCACTCAATTCATCAAAAGTTTCTTGAACAGCATTTGGGCACATCTGAGGGTTTCTCCAAGCTAGAAGGGGTGTAGTTGCGTTGCAGGGTACTTTCACTTTAACGGAATTGTATGTAATCATAAGATATTCCCATGGTTTCAGTGGCCAGGGATGAGCTGGTCTCTTATGAAGCAGAAAAAGCCCATCCCTTCCCAACCCTCTGAAGCTAAACAGCCCCAGAGGAGCCCGCTGTACCTCCCTTCTCACCTCCTCACTTCCTGTGCCTTCCTAAATTTAAAAATTGCAGGGTTCCTGTAGGCCATATGCTACCTTGTGTCTAGTCTTTAAAAACATGGAGTGGCATTTTGGGAATGGGGATCAGGTTGCCAACTGCAGCTTGGATCTGGGAAATAGCCCAAGCCTCCTTGCAGACAGTTTTTCTTTCCTCTAATACCTGCCTTCCTTTGAACCCAGGTCCACAGGAGGAGAGATTAGAGCCTCATACCTGTTCTGACTCATAGCTCTCCATCTGTTACAGCAAGTCATTATTGGTAGAGGGGTTGGGGGAGGGGACTGGGGAGGGAGATAAAATCCCATTTTAATTCCTATCCCTTCTCCAAAAGCTACCCATAATTTTTTTTTGTCTGTTCTAAATCTCTGTACTCATTGGAAACAAACAAAGAGTTTGAGGCAACACACATGACAGAAGAATAATTCCTTTAATATGCAAAGAGCTCTTACAAATTAAAAAAAAGGAATAATCAAATTCTATTAAATGGATGAAAGACATGAAGGTAATCATAGCAAAATATAAAATTGTCAACAAACATGCCAAGACGTGTGCCCTCACTCATTAAAGAAAGAGAAATAAAAACAAGTATACACTACTTTCTAACTCTCAGAATGAGATAGATGAAAGACCTTGATAATTCCCCAACTTATCAAGTAATGATCAAGTAATGGTCAAATAAAATGATTCTTATACTGTGGGTTGGGAAGAAGGGGAGGGTAGCATGCACACTTTGGGGTGGGCAATGAGACAGTATCATTTTCTGGACATTTCTAACAATTCCGTTTCTAGGAATTTATAGTATCGATATACCCTTCAAGGTGGGCCAAAATAAATGTACCAAAATGTTTACTGTAGTATTGTTTGTTATAGCAAAAATCCTGAAAACAACCTGATTATAAATCAATAGGATATTGATTAAATAAATGATGCATCTATATAATCAAATACGATGCAGTCATTAAAAAAATAACAGGGTAGTTCTAAATGTAGCCATATCTTTTAAAAATCCAAAATACAAAGTTAAGAAGAAAAGGCAAGTTTCCCAGCATAATACATTGTATTTTCATATAAAATATTTCTGAAAAAATACATTAGAAAGCACAATAGATGTGGAGAAATAGGAACACTTTTACACTGTTGGTGGGATTGTAAACTAGTTCAACCATTATGGAAAACAGTATGGCGATTCCTCAAGGATCTAGAGCTAGAAGTACCATATGACCCAGCCATCCCATTACTGTGATATACCCAAAGGATTGTAAATCATGCTGCTATAAAGACACATGCACACGTATGTTCATTGTGGCACCATTCACAATAGCAAAGACTTGGAATCAACCCAAATGTCCATCAGTGACAGATTGGATTAAGAAAATGTGGCACATATACACCATGGAATACTATGCAGCCATAAAAAGGGATGAGTTTGTGTCCTTTGTAGGGACATGGGTGCAGCTGGAAACCATCATTCTCAGCAAACTATCACAAGAACAGAAAACCAAACACCGCATGTTCTCACTCATAGGTTGGAACTGAACAATGAGATCACTTGGACTTGGGAAGGGGAACATCACACACCGGGGCCTATTATGGGGAGGGGGGAGTGGGGAGGGATTGCACTGGGAGTTACACCTGATGTAAATGACGAGTTGATGGGTGCTGACGAGTTGATGGGTGCAGCACACCAACATGGCACAGGTATACATATGTAACAAACCTGCATGTTGTGCACATGTACCCTAGAACTTAAAGTATAATAATAAAAAAAAAGAAAGAAAGAAAGTGCAATAGTAGTTGTGTCTAAAAGAAAGGAATACAAAGACGAAGGAACTTTTTTTTTTTTTGTACTTCTGCAGTACTTTTTATAAACCATTGTCATGTGTAACTTTTATGATTAAAACTCATTTACAAATTATTTAGAAGAAAGCAGATCATTCAGTACTGAACTTAAAATCTGAAAATCAGATCATTTGAATCTTAACCCTGGTTCATGTTCTGTTTTGGCTGTGTTACACTGAGTTAGTTGCTCAGCCTCTGTGGGTCTGATTTTCTCGTCACTGAACTGGAAATGCTACAGATTTGTTGTTGTTGATGTTCTTTATGCTACAGGAGGGGCAAAATGGTACAGAAAGGAAACAGCCTGATTGACTCCAAAATTTTGCTTGTTACTCATGTGCAAACATTGATCTAGTACTCTTGAAGATCATGTCACTTACTTAGCTAAGGAAACAATAATGATGTTTCCCCACTGTGAAGGCATATCTGGAGATGCTAGAGGGTGATCCAGCATTCACCTTTCCTTCTGTTAATTCCACCTGTGGCCTAGTGCGTGCAGAGAGTAAACAGCGTTACCTCCCAGGTTGATGTAAAACACCTGGTGAGATTTTTCTTTGGCGCCTTCCCTAAGGTTTAGAAGGTAATTGGGTCTGTCTATGTCTTGGGTAGGAGTCAATGGAGATGTAGTAAATATCAACAGAGAAAATCACCAAAAAGAGGAAGTATCAATAGGGACAAGAAAAGCAGAAATGCACAGGTGAGAAGTATCTGACCACATAAAAATAAAGGAACATTGTAGGGTCTTTGCAGAGAAGTATCAAAGAATCATGGGTTAAAGAACAAGGATGGAGCCCACATGTGGCTGAAGGAAGAAGTCGGCTCAGTGAGCAGAACTGCCCTTGAAGAAAGAGAGTGGGACTCCGTGGCAGACAAAGATCATCCTGGGGGAGTTTGTTAGTTGAGAAAGAAAATAACAGACAAGTAGAAGAGTAAGAACAGCAAGAGAAAACTGTGTTCTTATGATTGTTATCAATTCGCCCTACAATTCCAAAGTGGGGAAAGACTGAGTATGGGGGCAGGGAACGTGGCCAGAAGAGAAGAATCCACAGAGCTCACAGAAAGCTTTGTCTCTGAGGAATGTTGCTAAGTCAGGGGATATCCTCTTGGGAGATATATCACGGCAACCTTGATGAAAAAGACAACCAGGTGGGTCCAGTTCAGATACTAGGTCACGATGCAGTGTTTCCATCCCCCCATGGGTAGGACTCATTCATCCCTATCTTAAGGAAGTGGCCCTTGGTTAGCAAATTATAAACCCTTGCTGCACCAATGGATGAATGGTGGCCTTTCACTTCAGGGCACACATCTGAATTCCCAGGTGATGATCCCAGGGAGGTGAAAAAGAAAAGCTCTGGTCCTCTTTTTCCATGTAAAAACTATTGATTTATATCAGGACACTGTCTAATATACAATTTACAAACATTGTCACCAAGAGCATGATGGCTACCATTTACTGAGCACTTAACTAGATGTCAGGACAGTTCTAAATGCTTGCAGATGTTACCTTACTTAATCCTCAAATTCAACCTATGAAGTGGATACTACCATCATCCCCATTTTACAGGTGAGCTTAGAGCTTAGGAAGGCAAAGTGGCCTGCCCAATGTTGCCCAGTTGGGATTGGCAACCAGGTCTTTCAATTCCAAGGCTCAAGCTATGTACCCTAAGATGCCCACAACTGACACTCGGCAATGGCACTAGTCTCCCTATTTTATAGGAGGGACAGACTCAGGGAGTTTAGCACTGTCAGACTCCAGTCACAGGCTCCTCCTTTCACTGTGCAGCTCTGGCACTCCCCAAACCCATGGGAAGGCAGGAGACACAAACCAATGTGGCTTTTATTTTATTTTTTAATTTCCAAAGTCTTAGACATCTCTTGATTTGCAAACGTTGTCTTAATGGTCCTGATGTTTTCAGCATTTCAGATTTTTTCTGACTAGATCCTCTAGGGGTAGATGGAAATGTATCTCTAGATCAGTGATTCTCAACTAGTGGCAACTTTGCTCCCCAGGGGACATTTGGCAAGGTCTAGAGACATGTTTGATTGTCACAGCCTAAAGGGAGGGTGGTGCTAATGACATCTAGTGGGTAGAGGCCAGAGATGCTGCTAAACATTGTAGTGCACAGGACAGCTCCCCACATGGAAGTATTATCTGGCTGGCCCTAAATGTCAGTAGTGCCAAGGTTGAAAAACCTGACTATGGAAATCTAATCTTCTTCATAGGACTTTGTTTATTTGCTTTTTGCCATTTATATGTCTTCCACCTACTCTTCCTTTTTTTTCAAATTCATGTTTATATACATAACTAACACAGGAGGAAAGCTTGTGAATGACGAAAACATTTTTTATTAAATATGTAGTCACAGAGATAAAGCTAAAATATCCCCCTCTTCTTCATACGTGATGCTGTCATTGACAGTTTGGTGTACATCCTTTGAAGTATTTTTCTACACATATATATTTATATACAGTACATAGTGTTCTTTTGTATATATAGATAGCAAGAATGCTTTTTTCTACACATATTATATAAAATAACATTACAACTTGTGTGTCATCCCACAGTTTGCTTTTTCCTGTCACAATCGCTTAGAGATCTATGTCAATACACATGAATTTACTACATTTTTTTCAACTGTTGTATTGTATTCCATAATTATGCATATTTCATAATTTATTTAGCTATTTTCCTAATTAAGAGCATCTGGGTTGTTTGCAGATTCTTCTTGATAAAAAACATGGCTGCAATAAACACTCTTGAACTCACCTCCTTTTTGCTTTAGTATTGACATCAAGAGCTGGTCATGGAGTAGGTGAATTTTTAGAAATTTTTGATAAATGCTGAAATATCATATTCCCAAAAGGTTGCAACAGTTTACACTCCCAACAGCAATGTATGAGTGTATCTGTTCCCCGACATCTTGGCCAAAATGTGATATTACCACACTGTTTTTGTTTTAACTGATCTGGAGAGTACAAAATGTGTAGTTTAAACCCTGACTGAACAAAGAGAACTCTCAAAGTGGACAAATCCCTTGTTGGCCTCCCATGTAAGGGCTGGCACTTTCATCTTCAACCACTTAATATATGTGTGGTTTGCAATGATTCATCTCAGAAAGTATTTTCTGAGGCCGGGCGCAGTGGCTCATGCCTGTACTCCCGGCACTCTGGGAGGCTGAGGCGGGCGGATTACTTGATGCCAGGAGTTCACAACCAGTCTGGCCAACATGGCAAAACCTTGTTTCTACTAAAGATCCAAAAATTAGCCGGGCATGGTGGTGGGCACCTGTAATCCCAGCTACTTGGGAGGCTGAGGCCTGAAAATTGCTTGAACCCGGGAGGTGAAGGTTGAAGCGAGCCAAGATTGTGCTACTGCATTCCACCCTGGGTGACAGAGTGAGACTCCATCTCAGGAAAAGAAAATATTTTCTGAGAGCCTACTATGTGCCAAGCACTGAACTTCCCATAGAAAATACACTCCTGCTGGCAAACACTCGTGGAATATTATGGGATCCGGTTACAGCAGCAATGAACATCAGCTACAGAATTAAGGAAAAAAGGGGAAAAATAATTCTGACGGGAGTCGAAGGGGGAACATCTGAAACAGTTGCTTGAAGCAATTGGTATTTGGGCCCTACGCACAATACCCTTTCTGTAGTTAGTTGGTTCCCTTGTTTATTGTCGGCACTCCCAGCCCCCATCATATATTCTCTTGTATCCCTGACTCCTAGCACAGTACCTGTATACAGCAGGCACTCAGTGGACATTTGCTGTTTGAATTTATGATATTAACTGATTTGGCAACCCGGTGAGTAGGTATTGCTGTGATCTCCATTCTACACAGAAGACCTCCAAGCCTCAGAGAGGTGAAGTAGTTGGCCCAAGGTCGCACAGCTGGCAAGGAGCAATACTAAATTAGACCCAGGTGTGCAGAGTTCAAAGCCTTGCTCTTGATGCCAAGCTTTTAGAAGGCAGCCCTGATGGCTGAGGCAGAGAAAGTCATGTGGAGTAACCCCAATCAGAAAAGGAGAAGAAAGTGGTCATTTTCCCAAGTCTTGTCTTAGGACGCCCCTGGGTGGGAGAGATCTGGCCCTCTGAGACAGGGAGCAGAGGTGAACTTCTACCATCTCTTCCCCATCGGCTTGTGCATCCCATCCCTTTCTTGCCCGGGATTCTGTAGTTTAATTGTCTTTCTCTCCCCTACTCTCCTCCCTCTTCCCCATCTTGTCCAGTCCCCGGGGTCTGCCAAAGATGCCATTCGGTGGGATAATTAAAGTTCCCCTCCTGTTAGCATCTCGCTCCGGAGCCCTCCCAGCAGCTGTTCAGCTGGAGCGGGCCGGGGAGGGCCGCACAAAAGCTTTGCTAATGATTGTGTCTACAAGCTGCGTGCGCGAGTGAGTGTGTGTATGTGAGTATGTGTGTGCTCGTGTGTGTAGACCGCCAGCGTGTGACCGGTCTTACCCCACCCCTTTGGGCGGGGGGCCACGGATTCATTACAGATTTCCCTTGGTGGCGCTGAGAGGAGGGAGGGGAAGGGGACCAGATGGCAGACAGGCGGGTGGCGGTCGGCCCTGCCTCCTCCTCCTCTCACCAAGCAGATGCCCTAGGAACAAGGGCCCCAGGCAGAGGCAGGATTAGAGGGGGAAACTCCGTATCAATTAGTGTCAAAGGCCTGAGAGCTGGTGGGGGAAGGGGCAGCCCGTTGGCTCTGACTGGTGGGGGAGGGGAAAGAAAGTGCTGATGAGGGAGGGGTTTCAAGATCAGGCCTGTGCCCATCAGGAGATAAACGTGCGTTCTCACCGGGAGCTGGAGGTGAGGAGAAGAATCACCTTCAGAAACAATCAAAGGTAGTAGCCTACTTTCATAGGTGGGCAAACTGAGGCATGGTAAGGAGACTGGCTAAGGACTGGGGCTACTACTACCGTTAAGCTCTAACATGATTAGCTGTTACATAACATTAGGTAAGAGTAGAGATCAGAAAATATGAATAGATATTAGATAACATTAATCTTTTCATTCTTTTTTTTGTTTTTTTGAGACAGGATCTCACTGTGGCTGGAGTGCAGTGGTGTGATATCAGCTCACTATAGCCTTGATTTCCTGGGTTCAGCCTCTCAAGTAGCTGGGACTACAGGCATGCACCACCACACCTGGCTAATTTTTGTATTTTTTGTAGAGATGGGGTTTTTGTCGTGTCTTGAACTCCTGGGCTCAAGCAATCTGCCCACCTCAGCCTCCCGAAGTGCCGGGATTACAGGCATGAGCCACTGCTCCAGGCCTATTCATATGCATATAACACCAAAAATTCTAGCAGCAATGGAAGAGTATTAGCCTCACCACTGAGTACCCACTATGTGCCACATACCTGGACAATTTCTTCTCTAACAATTTCCCTTAATGGCCTGACAAGTTAGATCTTAATAGTCTCATTTTATGGAAGAAGAAATTGAGGCTCCAAAGAGGCCTCCCCACTAAACAGGGGAATCAATCAGGCTACCCAAACGCACACAGCCAATCAAGATGGGGCTGATATTCAAACCCAGAACCGAGCCAAACAACAATCAAAAAGCAACACTCGTCTGAGCCCCTCTTGGAGTGGGATTGGTCCGTACTGGTTTACAGGAGCAGTGCTGCTAAACCCTCACTCCTTCTAACCTAAAAAAGAGAACCATATTTCAAGTCCCAAGACCCAAATTCAAGTTCCAGTTGTTATTTCCAAGCTGTGTGACCTTGGGCAAGTCACTGAACCTCTCTGAGTTTGTTTCCTCATTCTCTAATGAGGTCATCCAACAATAGCAGATGGGTGAATTTCTTTTGATAGATGCCTATAATAGAACATTATAAAGGCATAAAAATGATGAGATGGATGGATATTTACATGGCAAGGTACTCAGACTCTATTGCTAAATTTGTTAAAAAGTGTGGAATAAAAAAAAACACGTCCAATATTATCTCATATTGGTAAAGGGGGAGAGCGAGGGAGAGACGAGAAAAAAGAGAGATAAAGTAAGAGTAAGTTAGTGAGTCTAGAAGGATAAACTCCAAAATATTTCTGTTGGTTATCCTGTGCAGTGATATTTTCTTTTTTTGTACATCAGTATTTACAAAACTGGGTATTAATACAAGTGATGAATATTAAAAGGATGTTCTCTTCTCAATCTTGCCCAGCTCTGAGTGTCACGAGTTTTCAGAATCTGACTCTGCCCACTTTTAAATTGCACTCCATGAGCAACGGATGGTTCGTGTCTTCAGAGAGGGCTGGGGAGTGATAAGATGTGGGCAGGGTGTAGTCTACAGCTCAGTGAGGCCAAAGTCAAAAAGAACCAGCAGCCATGGGGCTGCTGGGGAGGGAAGGGTTAATGTGCAAATCCATAAAGCTGACCCTGAGGTGGCCCACTTAGGAGACCATCTGCCAGCAGGCCCGCAGCTGCCAATCCCAAGCAGGCCCTGCCTTCTTGCAGGCTCCTCCCAGCCCACACAGCTCGGAGCAGCCCAGATGCCTCTGCCTTGGCCTCGGTCTCCAGCCAGGGGAGATCAGCCTGGCAGATTCAACCCACCTCCATGCCCATCTCCAGCAGGAGCATTGGTATTTCAGGCAATAGAGGTTGCAAATTCTTTCTTGCTTGTGGTCGCATTTGACCAATAGAAGCAGTGGTGGGTTTTCCCATTAATAGCAGAGGAAACTGAGTCTTGCAGAAGCTCTATGACCCGGCCAAGGACACAAATTCTCCTTGGGAGACAGCTCAGGCTCCTGACGGAAGCAGCAAACTCCCATGCCCTGATATTCTCCCACAGGCAGTAACTTCTCCAAGAGAAATTGAGGAGCCAGGAGGGATCCCATATTGCAGAGCCCATCCCCAAGAGCTCAGGGCAATGGAATGGAGTGTGGAGTGGGGAGCAGAAAGACACTGTCTGAGAGTCCAGGAAGCTGGGTTCAAATCCCATCTCTGCCTCCCACTCTACCTCATCTCCTTGTCTATCTAAAAGGTTTCATAGGGACTTTTCAACTTTTCCATGGTGGGAAATCCAAGATAACTGGCCGCTTCCTGACACCAGGAAAAGAAGAAGTAGTCACTCCCTAGTGTCTCTTCTCACACACCATCACCTCACACCCTGGCATCAGATCCTGGTAGACCAAAAGAGGGGAGAGAAAGAGTTAAGTTGAGAGGCAGATGGAAGAGGGACAGACTCCTCCCTGGAAACTGCCCAAATGTCAGATAGAGCAGCTCAGGACTGGCGGCCAAAGGAGGCAGAGAGAGAACGGAAAGCTCTCAGAACAGATGGGCCAGCCCGGGCACAAGGGGGATGCAATGGGCGTCATAATCATATCTCAAATTCCTCTGGTGCATTCCTGTTTTCAAATCTCATTCAAATCCATTATCTTATTGGAATCTCACAGCTTCCTGGACAATAGATGGCCAGGGGCTGTGAGACCCGTCTGGTAAGATGTGGTAACTAAACTCAGAGAGGTTAAGAGCCTTGCCCAAGGCCACACAGCTTGTTTGTTCTCAGAACAGTCAAAAAGGAAATCAGATCTCCCAAATCCTAATTCAACCATCAATGGATGTGGGAATTATATTCCCCCATTTCCCATCCTGAGACCTTGAAATGATGACATTAGTGATAAGTAACAACAGTGACATCAGTAACAATAATGCAAACATGTACTGATCAATTACTCTGTGATAGGCACTGCTTTAAACAATTAATGCGTATCATTTCATTTAATTCCCACTTGGACCCTGGATGAGGTAGGTTTCACTGTTAGCTTTAATTTACAGGGGAAGGAGACTGAAGCCCACGTGATTGCTGAAGGATACAGTTATGAAACAGTGGACAGAGATGTAAATATACACCTCCCTGTCCCTTCTCCACCACACCAGCAGTTTCCCACAGTGGTGCACATTAGGATCACCTAAGGAGCGGTTAAGAAAATCCCAATGTCCAGGTCTCTTCCCAAATTAATTAAATAAGAATGTCTGGAAGTGGCGCCCAGGTGTCAGTACTTTTTTAAAGATTCCCAGTTGATTCCAATGAGCCTCCAAGTTTGAGAACCACTGTACCACACGCTCCTCAAAGACTGTTCCATTGATCGTCTCAGAGAAGCTGTGGGACAGCTGAGTTTCCCTGTCTATAAAATGGGGCCCCTTCTGTTTTTGACAGACTAGAATCCATCCTTTCCAGGGTCGGGAAAGGAAAGCGTTAATGCCTGAGTGCTCTGAGCTGAGAGCTCCAGAAGCAGTCTGTTCCTGACTGTCCCTTCTCCTCCTTTCCCTCAGAGTCGGCCAGAGTTTGGGGGCCTATAGTGAGCCTGTTGTAAAAGTTTTATTATGTTTATTTCAGATAGGTTTTTGTGCAATCAGAAACACCAAAATCTGAAGCCACAGGAACTGTGATGCTGCTAGCAGCCTGTTTTAATCTTTTCTGGGTGAAGCAGTTGGGTGCCCCCGAAATTGAGTGAAATAATAGTGGAGCGGGGAGCCTCGGGTTCCGCCAAGGGAACAAAGGAAAATGGATCCTGGAATAAGCGTCTGTGGTTTGTTGGCAACGGAGATTTTTATTTCTCAGACACTGGACATCGTCTTTGCTTCTGCCTTTAAAATCATTCCCCACTTCTTTCTCGGCAGGAAGTAAAGTGCCTTCTCAGTGCTTGTCCTCTTTTCTGAGTCTGGGCGAGCCGAGGGGAGAGAAAAGGAGTCTTAGCTATCAGCTGGGCTGACTTGTTGAATGGGCTGCCATATTCTGATCAATTTCCTTGCCTGTAAAAGAAGGGGGTTGGAGCCCTTATTGTGATCCACCCTTTGCTACCTAGAGGCTATTTCTCTCAATCCGCCTGTGAGCCGCAGGATGAAAAATGGAGGAAACCAAATGAATGGAGAAATCTGAACAAAACCAGGCCTCCTCAGAAGCTCTCTGCTGTAGGCTCCCATCCCCCTCTCAGGAGCAGCTGCCTTCAGAAGCTACTGTACTTTCCTAAACCCCTTGGACCTTGCAGTCCTTGTCTTCAAATGTGTGGGAGACAAACAGAAAACTTCCAGGATTGTGAAGTCTAGGAATCGGATGTTCTAATGAACCCACAGGACGCAAGGAGCAGAATGGTTGGGAGTGACCCTAAAGGGATCAGGAGATGACAAACCTTGGATCCGGGGAATATATAAACCATGAATCTTATGGTCAGAATCTTAGAACCAGGCGCATAACCAGGGGTGTGGGACCTGCAGTTTACACAATTTTGGAGGCCCTCTTTAAGAAAAAGAAGATCACATTTTCAAATAGAGTTTGGTACCAAGGTGGATATTTGGAATAAGATGATCATAACACATGACTCATTTTTAAAAGCTGAGAAAACCCACAAACATCCGAAATCCAGACTAGAACATATATTTATTAATTAAATAACTGATCAATTAAAAATTCATTAATAATTAACAGCCTGAAACATCTCTATCATACTCTATTCCCTGTACTTTTTGCCTTCATATTCTGATCATCTCTTCATATGACAATTTAGTAATATAATCTATAGAGAGAATAAAAGAATAATTCAGCATTTTCTCTGTGATGGTTTGCTTAAGAGAACTTTGGGGAAAAAGAAGCCATGAAGATAAGAGGTCTAAGGTTTCCACTGAGATATGAAGATGGAGGAGATACGTGGAAAGGACTGAACTCAAGCCACTGCAGCAAGCCCTTGGGGAACTGGGGGTGACAAGACCTTCCAGTGCCCCTCTGATCTTTCTGCTGCCCATTAGGAGGGCTTGCTTTTGAAGCTGATCTGGGTGTGGTATCTTAGCCATGTGTAGTTTTCTCTATCTGGCAGGTGCCTCATTTCCAGTTGGTGACCTCCCCTCGGAACCTCTACCAGCTCTCCTGCTTAACAATCTCAAATCCTTGGAGGAAAGCAAGGAGGGGAAATAGGAACTGAAAACATGTATAAAATTGCCCTCATTTTTGATAGCAATCTACGCAGTTGCTGACTTCAATCTTTTATAGCATGTCCCTGAAAGAATAAAAAATCAAGGATGCTACAGAGCCCTGGGGGCTGGGGCTCAGGATATGCCGGAAACTGTGAAGGCTCAGAGCTATTCAGTTTGGGTCTTAGATTGGATGACGCTGGTGTCGGAGGACGAGGGGGAGTAGAGACAGCACAGTCCAAATGGCTGGGTTAAATCTACTTGCCCCTGGTCTTTGAACATAGGTTGCAGCCCAAGCCTAGCCATCTTCCCATATGCCCTTCCTTGCTGGGACCCAGAGGTAGCTACATAGAGATAACTGGTAGCAATATGGTATGGTGACTGTGAGCACAGGTTGTGGGATTCAAACCCCTGCTTGATCCCTTACTAGTTGTGGGACCTTGAATGAGTGTTGTCACCCCTCTGAGCTCCAGGTTTCTCAACTGTAAAATAAGGATAATGAAAAGGTACCCGCCTTGAAGGGTGGTTGTGAGGTTAAAGCAATTTCATTCAAATGCAGCGTTCAGCAGCATGGTGTAAACACTGGCCTTGGTGTAGATGCCTAATAGATGCTGGGTGTTACTGTGATCCTTCCTGTCCAGCATGGCCTTTGTCACCACCAGAGCCTAGTGATAGTCACTCTCCTCTGCACTTAGCCCCAGGGAAGGGCTGAGATTGGCTCTCCTAGTATCATATGTTAGTCCTGCACCAAACACAGTACATAGGGTAACCGAGAACTGTAATGGTGTCTATTGTGGCCCTAAGTTGGATAGAAATAAGGCGGTATCAGACAGGAAAATCTTTCTGGAGAGAACTAAATAAAAATATTACAGTTCCTTTTATCTACCTTCTTACTTGGTTTGCCCCGCAAATGGAAAATAAACACTTCTAATCAATTAGATTTTCATCCTGTCCCAACTGTCCAATCAGACCCCAGGTTTCTGACAACCCCAGTGCCATTTCTCAGAATCCAGAAGAATTTGGAGAGAATGATTCCATCCCACACCCTCACTCTGTTCCGTGGGCGGAGGTACCATATCTGGCTCATCTTCACAAACCAAGTGCCTAGCACTATAAGCCCATAGAACACGTTGAGTAGATACATTAACTCAATGTGCAAATGAATAAATGGGAACCAGTTTGCAAGGGAAAAAACCATCAGAGCAGATAACTCCTCAAAGATCAAAGAGAAACCTGAATTTTTTTTTTTTTTGCTTGTTTTCTTTTCATAATCAGCATCTAATGAGGACTAATGGCATGTCAGGCAACTGGGCTAAGCACTTCGTCTATCATCATGTTTAATCCCTCAGGGCCACATTGAAAGCTGTATTTCACGTAGGCAGTGTGGTATAATGAGTAAGAACACAGGCTATAGAATCAGACCTATAATCAGAATCAGAATAGATCATGGCTCCAGCATTTTCTAGCTGTGTGATTTTTTTTTTTTTTTTTTAAGACAGGGTCTCACTCTGTCACCCAGGCTGGAGTGGAGTCGTGTGATCACAGCTCACTGCAACCTCCACCTCCCAGGATCCCAAGGGATCCTCCTATCTCAGCCTCCCAGGTAGCTGGGACTACAGACATGAGCCATCACACCTGGTTAATTTTTGTTTATTTTATAGAGGCGGGGTTTTGCCATGTTGCCCAGGCTGGTTTCAAGTTCCTGGGCTCAAGCAATCTGCCTGCCTCGCCCTCCCAAAGTGCTGGGATTACAGGCATAAGCCACTACTCCCACCTAGCTGTGTGATGCTGATCAAGTTACTTTCTCTTATGGGGGTTTTCCTTATCTATAATATGGAAATAACAATACATGCATGACAGGGTTTATATATGAAACATAGTAAGGCTTGGGAAATTTCATCATAGTGCCTGATCCTTAGCAATTGTTCAATAAATAGTAACCGTTATTTTTCCTGCCCTCTTCCACTCATACAGAGAAATAACCTATCAGAGAAGCCTGAGATGCTCACATTAATATGTGATTCCTGGCCTGAAAGGCAATTCCTTCCTTGAGAGAGGTTGGTACTAAACTTCCTTCCCTTCCCACTCAGACATGCTACGAGACTGCCTTTCCCAGTTATCTTAGCATCCAGGGGACATTGTGACAAGCTTTCACCAATGAAATTTAAAGAGGAGTGTTGAGTCACTTCCAGCAGAGGCAGTCAAGAGTAGGTGGGACCTCTCCCGCTTTGTTCACTTTCCTCATCTTCTAGCTGTACCACCACGTCACATAACTTTGAAGTCATGCCATAAGGGTGGGTCCCTGTATGCCACGAGAAGCAATTTCTCCTTCAACTAACATAGGAAGGACTAAGACAAGAGCAAGGGCAAGAAATGAATGTATCAATGAAGCCACTGAGATCCCAGAGCTCATCTGTTTTAGCTGCTAATCTTGCCTACCCTAACTATACCACCCTCATTTAATGGCCTTTTTATAACAATCTGAGATGGTGCTATTCTGCTTATTCTTTGAGGCCAAATGGTGTGTGCAGACAATAGACACTTCCTCATGGCCAGAGACCACTTTCCTTAGCAGAAAAATGGTGCTGGGCTGAGCGATTCATAGGAAAGAAGAGAGGAAATGAAAGGAAATTCTCACCTTCCTCCCAGGTTCCCCCATTGGCCAAATGATCCTGTGACTACGAGTGATAAGCTTTCATTTAGGTTAGGCTCTGGCAGAATGCCTCCCTTTCTAGCTGTTTCTTGAGAAAACTCAGAACGAATATAATTATAGCCCAAGGACAGGGCTGTGCATGGTTAGATGACTTGTACTCACAAAATCTATGTTCCGATGGTAAACATATTTTCTCTGTCCCTTTTGCCTCTTTTCCCAGAGATGCCTCTTGCACCTGGAAATAGTTTAAACCAACTCTGACTAAAGCTCTGGTCTGACCTTGCCTAAATGGAGACCAAGAACACTGAGGTCTTTAGCACAGGGTCCACTGGTGTCAAATGTATTGGAAAGTTCACGGCTCCTTGGTCTGAGTCCCTTCTTTTCCAGAGACTGGGAGTGCAAAGGGGATGCTAAGAATAAACTTGTGTTATGCCTCAGTTACAGATGAGTAGGCTTATTTTAGCCAGTCACCTTGTTCACTTCAGCAAGAGAAATATCTGCTCACTTCTGTAAAACGACTCCGAGGTGTGTGGCTGGCAGCTATAGCACATTGCACTCCTTTGACGTGTGAGGTGTGCCGGGCACTTTTCCCATTTATCATCTCCAGTGGTCACAGGCCTTGGGAAAAAGTTATTTTCCCCATTTTATAGATGACAAAGTTGAGGCTTGGGGAAGTGAAATATAGTATACTGCAGGGGTTACTTTTCTGTACTGTACAAAATATATTGTGTAGTGTGTTCTGTACAAAATACAAAATATCATGTATCATAATACTGTACAAAGTACGGTGCAGAGCAGTAAGTACCTTCCCAGCTTCTGGCATTATTTTTGATGTGTCAAGGGATGTGAACAAAACATAGTACTTGTTCTACTTAGTGCCTAGTATTAGAGCACCACTCTAAGGCACAAATATACATAAAGTGTTTGGGAAATTTAAAGCACTATATACATGCAAAGTATTAATTAACAAGTTAATGAGTTGATTGACACAGAGGTAGCATAGGATAGAGGTTAAGACTATGGGCTCTGGAATCATATGGGACTCGATTTGATAAAGTTTTGACCTCTCTGAGCTTCAATTTCCTCAGCTGCAAAATAGCTATAAGAATATTCCCTGTCTTACAGGGCATTGTAAGGCTTTAATAAGTTACAGTATATGAAATGCTTAGTATAATGCCTAACATACACTATTGTTACTGTTGTTATTATAAATAACTGTGTTAGTTTTAGTTGTTTCATCTATGAAATGGAAAAAAATAATTCTTCCAATCTCACAGTGATTTTGTAATTTGAGACTCTTTAAAATGCAATATGCCAATGCTGCAGATAACATAAATCACCCTCAAACTTAACACAGGCGGGACACAGCTGGGAAAAGATGTGGCGGAATAAGATTGGGCTCCCTGAGGCCGCCCCTCCCTGCTGCCTTCCCCTCCTGCCATGACATTCACGTGCCCCTGGCAAGACAAAGCTGGCATTGTCCTGACTCTGAGTTCCAGAGCCCCAGCAGCAGATCCGGCTCCTGCAGCCTCCCAGCACACTGCTGGCAGAACACATGGCCAGAAATAGCTCCCCAGGTGCAGGACTCTCCCTCCTGGACTTGCCTGATGGTATCATGAAATGTGCCTGCATCGCTTGGTATCCTAGCAATCAGCAGTGTGGGGGCTGGTCCTTGGGCCCCTCACATCCTTCCAGTTAGGGTAAAGAATACCTTTGTCCTGTCTTCACCAAGATTATCTTCATTTTGTCTTCCTGATCCCACCCAGTAGCCAACTCCTCTATCACTCTTGGATTATACAAATATTTATTGTGTACTTAGTCATGCCCAACCTTAAACTAGACACTTTCCCATTATATGTGTAACCAAATCTCTTTACACTCCGAAACACTGTCTTGCGCAGTGACTGTTCACAGTTCTAAATAAATATGAATTGGGCATCACTTGTGTCCAGAGCCCTGTGCTAGTCACTGGGAATAGAGAGATAAAGAAGCCAAAGCCCTCTGGCCAAAGATATACATTCAAACACCAATTAACAGGTTCTGGGATTGTTTCTCTATTGACATTTCTATTGATCAACCTAATTGTTTATGTATTGCACAGTAATTATCATAGCTGGTTAGCCATGGACCAGCTTCTTTAGCCTTGGGCAAGTAACTTCATCTTTCTGACATTCTGTTTTCTCCTTTGCAAAATGTGTCAGGAGAGGGAATCCAGTGATAACATTAAGTGAAATAGTGAATGTGATGAGCATGGCACCAACAGCATAGTAAATGTTCAATAGTTAGCACTTGATCTGATTCTTCCAAAAGCTGTAGCATCCCCTTCCAGGTGCAGGAAAGATAAATACATAGTATGCATGCTACAACCTCCCATTCCTGCAAGAATGACAGACATTACTAATTGATCCAAGCACTCTTTGCTACTGATCTCAGATATAGCCCTAGAGTCCATTTCAACACCGTGCTCCAGACAACCATTACCAATTAGTTAGAGATGTTGACACTCTGTGATTTTTTTTTTTTTCTTTTTGCCATATTGCTCTTGTCCACTCAGTTGCACAGTTCTGGAGCTTGGCTGGCACTCTAAGAAATATCTCTTCCCTTTCTGAACATTTTTTTTTTTTTTGGTTGTTGAATGTAGCCTCCTCAGAGACCAAGCCACGTGACCCTTAGACCCAGACGTATGCAGATAGTGTCCATTAAATGTAGATCCTGATGGATGTGCCTCTGATCAGCAAGCTTGGCTCCCATTCTACTGACTTGCCAAACAATCTTGGGCAAGTCAATTTTCCTTAGGGAACAGTTTTGATACATATTTTTTCCACACAGGTAGTGTGTCAGTAGGATATGGTAGTTAAAAACTTGACAATTAGTGCCTTACAAACCTGAGTTTGAATCCTGGATCCACTTCCTAGCTGTGTCACCTTGGAGAAGGCACATAATGTCCCCACACTTCAGCTTCCTCCTCTGAAAACTGGAGATAATGACAGTATCCACCTCAGAAGCTTAAGCAGCTTAAAGGAGATGTTGCATGTGCAATGGGACAATATTTTGAGACCTTGATCTATGTGGATTTTTTTTCCTCTCCCTATATGTTCCCCTTTTCTTTTTCACCATTTAAGCAGGCCATGGGTTCTACTCTTATTGCCTCAGGGAGGCATGTGTCAGGCTGAAAACAGAAAGAATATGAGAGTGTTTTCACTTTTGCTTTTTGGAAAAGTCAAAGCCCTTAGGGGAAGGGATTTATGGACTGAGGAGAGAATCATGAAGAAACACAAAGGAAGAAAGATTTCTTCAGAATAGAAAGAGATTGCCTCCAGGCTGGAAAGAAGGGAGAGAGAGAGAGAGAGAGAGAGAGAGAGAGAGAGAGACCCATAAGACCAGAAAGGTGCCACATGGCAGGGATCATGGACGCTTCCACAGTAACGTGTGTAGACTGATGGCCAGCAGTCAGAGCTCTGCCAAGTTGGGCAGCCCTGGGTAAATAAAACAACCTCACTGGGCTTGTGTTCTCCTTTACATTACAAGGCTCTTTTCAATCACTCCACAAGTGAGTATAAAGAAGTGGAAATCCCTACCAAATCTGGTGCTTAGAGAATGTTTACCCCACTCCTCCCAACACCTTCCTCATTTCCAGCGACTCAGTTCATGCCCCTCTGGGGTGCCACCTTTGAGTTGAGCTGTGGTCAAGAGCACGTGTGGTTAACTAATATCTCTTGTTTCCTTGTCTTGAAGGGTTTTTCCTCTTCATGGATAACCTTCTTGCTGAGAAGACACTTCCTGGCTGGTTGATTCTTCTGAGTGATTGCCCAGTGCAGGCTGGGACCATCGCTACTCCACCACTGCCCCATTCAGCCCCTTGAGGTCCACCTCATCTCTGTGCAGAACCTTCCTCCTCTATCTGAACCCGTCTTGGGATGGACTTCCACTGAAGTAATCACCTAGAAACTCAGAAGCAGGAGAACAGTTGGGCCTCACAGGTGACATTTTCTACTCCATACCTTGACTCTGGGAAAAGTTTTATGAAAGAGAAAACTGTGGAAGCAAGCACGCCTGTGCTAACTCTGACCCTTACGAAGTGATAACCTTGACCAAGTTGCTTAGACTGTCTGAGTCTCACATCTACCATCCCTACAATGGAGACAATGATACCTATTACATAGAGTTGGGGTGAGGATTCAGTGAAATCTGTCTATAAATTGCCTAACAGAGAGCTTAGTTTAGGAATTGAAGTTATTTTAAATTACACAGCATTTATATTAACTTTTATGACCTTGGGCAAGTCACTTTACCTGCCTAGGCCTTAATTTTCTTTTTGATACTATTAACTCCTGCCCTGCTTTCTAGTCACTATTCATAAACATGTCTCCCATACCTAAATGAAAGCAAGTTGAGAATACAGAAAATTTTATTTTTTGTGCTTTGCATATATGAAATCTTTTTGCACAAGTGAAAAAGGGTCACAGCATTTGTTGTGATCCTTTGTTTCTGATATAAATGAATATGCATGATTATTTAAATATGCACAGCAAAAGACCTCAGAGAAGAAAAACAAACCCAAGATTCCTGTGGTTCTTTGGACCCACAATGTTTTATAGGTGTTTTGGAGAGAACTAGGACTGCAAGATCAGGTTTAACTATCCCTGTGTGGTCTTGAAAAAAATAATTTGAGCTGGTAGTTAGTTTCTACTGTCAGTTGAATGAAATGAATAAATCTAACTTTACCATAAAGATGGGGAAATGGTGAAGAAAGGCACAAATTAGATGCTCCATAAATGTTGGTTGGATGCAGAGGTGGATGGATGGGTAGATGGACGGGTAGATGAATGGGAAAAGGAAAAAGAAAATAGTTGTAGAATGGATGAATAGATAAAACGTTGGAAAATGGATGGATGGGTGAATGAAATAATAAATGCCTCAATTGTTGCTTGACTGATGGATGGATAAAGGGTGGATGGATGGATGAATAGGTGGTGGTGGATAAACAAATGGATGCAGGAATAGATGATGAGTAAATGCATGATAAATGGATGGGCGGATGGGTAGATGCATGAATCAAGTTCTCAGCAAACATAAAGTATTGTGCATCTGAAGAATAACCATGATTGCATAATGGCTGCACCTAACTGGGTCAGCCTGGGGTAAGCACTGCAATTAGAAGTCCCAAATTTCTCACTCAAGAAACACTTATTCTCCTTGTCTTTTTCTCATTCCTAGAGAAACTTGTTTCCGGAAAGGGTTCTACATTAATGTAGCATCAAACTGGCAAGTCCCAAAATAGAACTATAGGGCATTGCAAGTGGACAGACATCCTGAGCCACATTCTCTCTGATGTGCCACTGTGGCACTGGGATGGAGCAGAATGGAGCCACATATTGGAAGATGTAAACAGCTTGTCAAGAATTTCCTAGTTTCCATATGGTGCTCCTAAGTTTTATCATCTCTCCTTATCTCAGGAGATTGGCAGAACAGGTGTTCCCAGGAAGAGTTAGTGAGAGTTAGCAGCATAGGATTCAAATTCTGGCTCTGACATTACGTAGTTGTGTAAGTTAGACAAATCACTTACCTCTCTGATCCTTAATTTTCTCATCTACAAAATGGATATTGTCACAGTATCTACCTCAAAAGGTGGTTGAGCACATTAAGTGACATATTTCAGACAAAGCACTTTTCTCAGTGCTGGGTATATAGTAAGTAGTCAGAAACTATTGTTAGTAACTATTTTTAATCCTTTTGACAGATGAAGAAGTTGAAAAATTGACATTTATGAGGTCACCGAGGCAGAGAAGTGAACTCTAGGGGTGAGGAGACCTGGATTCCCATTCACTGTATGACTTTGGGCAAATGCCTTTCCCTCTCTGAGGCTTTCTCTCCATCTGCATAACAGAGAATGGAACCCATGTACTGTGAGGTTTAGTCTTCTTGATCAGGGGTATAATCCCAGTGTCTTTTCTCACTCCACCACCACCATCAAACTGACTCGCTTTTGAACATGAGCCTGAGTGGCCAAAGGCAACCATTCCAAATACTCAGTCATACCAGGAATCAGCAACCACTTGACTTAAGAACTTTTGTCCCCATATTACAGAGGAGGGCACTGAGGCTCAGGATAGTGAAGGGATTTGCTGAAGGTCACACGGCTACTAGGTGATGGAGTAGAATTCAAGCCCAAGCACATTAACTGCAAAGCCAGAACTCTTCTAACTACACAACACCCCTCCCTTGGCATGCGTCAGAACTAACATTTGCTTGGTGACTGGGAATTGATGCTTTCCTTAGGTTGGAGGATTGGAGGGGTGGGAATGCAGAGCACACTATTTTCCAGGGAGGGGAAAGGCAAAAGGCTTTTAAGAACTGGAGTAAGGATAGTAAACATCAGGGTGGCTGAAATGGCATCTTGCCCACGTCGCAAGCTGGGAGTCTCTGTGGTGGAAGCCTCAGCCTGAGCTTCCCTGGGAAACATTAAAAGCATCTAGGAGCACTTAGATCATAGCCTCTAGCTCCTGCATTCAAACCACTACGTGGGGACAGTTCGAGAGTTGATTTGTTAAAAGGACATAAATGCTATAGAGCCAAGGTGGAACGGCCGGTGTTCTGGGGTGTGGATAGGAGTGGTCAGTGAAAAGCAATCGTTTTTAGTTTTTATTTATTTTTACTATTTTTTTTTTTTAGAGTTGGGGTCTTGCTATGTTGCCCAGGCTGGAATGCAGTAGCTATTCACAGGCACGATCCCACTACTGATCAGCCTGGGAGTTTAGATCTGCTCTGTTTCTGACCTAGGCCGGTTTAGCCTCCCTTAGGCAACCTGGTGGTTTCCAGCCCCTGGGAGGTCACCATATTGATGCCAAACTTAGTGCAGACACCCCATGGGCATAGCACACTTCAGCCCAGAACTCCTAGGCTCAAGGGATGGATCCTCTGTGTCAACCTCTTGAGTAGCTGGGGCTGCAGGCATGTGTTATAGCACCCAGCAGAAAGCAATCATACTAGTTTTTCTCTTTCCAAAAACCCCCAAGTGCCCTACAATGAACCTATTGTCAATGGCATTGATTGCTTGTGAGACTTTAGGCAAGTGACTTGACTACTCTGGGCCAGATTCCTTCTGTAAAATGAAGAGTTAGGGAGGGTTGGGCTACAGCAATCTTGAGGCCACCCCTACTTCTTCTAGTTGTCAAAGTGTCTTTTCTTTGGGGGCCACATATAACCAGGACCCACCATGGAAAGAAGGTTTCCTGACCCGCATGCACTCTTCCCTCTGCAGTTTGGGGCCTGTTCTGCCTCAGTCTTGTCCCTTCCATAATGGGGTACATGGTGTTTCTTCCTAAGGCTACTGATCTCTGGGTTCCCCTTTCGATTTTGGGGGCCCACTCTAATCCCTCCATGCCCCCGAGGCCATTAAGAGGAATGTCATTCTAAGAGACTCTCCATGCAGGAAAAAGATACAGTATATAGAGAGCAGTTGAAGAAGGCATGATGCTGGCACACTCTGTGGGTGAACAGAAATGAGAGGGATTGAATGGGATTGCTTAAGGCAGTGCAGCCTGGGTCAGTGATTAAAGACAGTCACACCGTTCCCACCCTTGCCTGGTGATCCCCGCTCAGTGCACAACCTCTTGGGGGTCAGAAATCTTGCCCCACAGTGGCATGAGGGCACTGAACTTGGAGTCAAGAGATCTGGAGCTTATTCCAGGTCTTTATAAGAACTTAAGCCTCAGTTTCTTCGTCTTTAAAATGGACATAACACTGGTACTTACTGAGGATCAAACAAGATCAATAGTAACTGTTTAACAGTGACAATAATAATGATATATCATTATTTCATGGTGTGACTTTAGGAAAATCATTTCACATCTCTGAGCCTCATTAGTCCATTTGTAAAATGTGAATAAATTGATTTTTCTGTCTTGTTTCCCCAGGGAACTCTGAGCAGTGTGGTGTCTTGGGACTGGGTGCCAAGCAGCCCATATTTTAGCTACAGCTTTGGCACTAATTTTCTGATGCAATGTGGAATGCCCTGTGCTCTTTCTGTGCCTCAGTCTCCCCATCTATCAAATGAAGATGCTATATTTGAGTTCTGAAGGTCCCCTCCGGCTACCCTCTCATCCTGACAGTAGACTGAGTGCCACAGTGAGGCAATGAGGATTTATAGAGAACTGACCATTGAAAGGAGCTATAATGATGATGGCCTCTCATTCCTGCAGCAAACAACCATCCATATGATAAATCCTGCACCACTGCTCAGATACCTACCCCTTCCGGGTGTGGGCTGGGTCCCAGAATCACCTGCCACCTGGCTGTGGACAGGAGGCTGGGGCAAAACACTGGCCAAACAAAAGCCCCTTATCAGCTGGAAGCTCTGAAATCTGATTCCAGAAACACCCAGAGCTGCTCACCTGCTCTGCTAGGCACAGGCTGGGTGCGGATGGACAGGATCCCTAGACCAGTGGGTGGGCAGCAGGTGCCGCAGGAGACCCTGAGGGGGAGGGATGTCATGTCTCACAGCGTGGGTGGGGTTACCAGAGAGAACCAGTGTCTGGTCACCTGGTTGCAGCAGAGAGGTTCAAACAAGAGCCCTGACACTGGGCAAACATCACTTCTCTGAATCCAGAGCTCACCTACAGGCTACAGACCTTAGGCAAATCTCTCTCTTTTTGCAGGCTTCGTGTTGCTTTCTGCTAAAAGAGGAGCTGAATTAGATCAATGGACCCCAAAGTTTCTTTTATCTCGTATCTCTCTCAGTGAGAAATGCTGAGAACAAAACCCCAATATATGTGTATTTGTTTACAAATTACACGTGCGCACTATGGTTCCAATATATTAAACATGTTATCAAACCTATCCTTCAGCCCTCCACGTGTAAAATGAGATTGGGTGATCCCTAAGGTCCTGATAGTTCTACGATTCTAATACTACACCTCTGTAGGTCTCTGAGTTTTCTCATCTGTACGGTGTGCTTATGGTCGTATTGTCCTCATTAACAATTTATTCAACAAATATTTAAAGATTACCAACCTTGAGCCACTTGTACTAGGTGCTGGGATACCACAAGGAATGAGACAGGCACGGTCTCCAGCCCCAGTGGTTCAAACAATTCTCCTATGAATCAGAGGAAATAACATTGCTGGTTTTGAATACTGGCAATTCCATATGGTTCAGACTATTAGGTGCGAAAGTGATTTGAGGGGAAAGTGCTACAGTTCATGCATTCTACCAACATGTGTTTGGCCCCTGTCGTGCCTCTGGGGAAAGAGATTCATTCAGCAAGGAGCTCATAGTCACAGTCCCTCTCCTCATGATGCCTCGACCACTAGGAGAGGCATACTTTAGCCAATGATCACCCAAGTCCACATACAATTACAAACATGTTGAAAATGGTGATAAGAAAATAATGTCTGTAATGAGGGGTATGACTTCGAATGCAGCATTGTGGAAGGATCCCCAAAGAAATAGCATTTGCTCTGAGCTCGGGAAAGTGGAGTAGGTATAAATCAGGCACCAGGGGAGAGGAAGAGCTTTCCTAGCAGCATGTGCAAAGGCTCCATGGCAGGAAGGAGCCTGGGAAATGTGAGTAACTAAAAGGAATAAGATACAACTAAACCAGAGGAAGTGAGAGGTGGCATTTTAGAAATGGTCTCAGGGAGGTGGGCAGGAACTGGACCATGAAGAGGCTAGAGGCCATGGCAGGGAGCTGGCTCAGTATACTTAAACATGGGGCCAGGCATGGTGGCTCACGTCTGTAATCTCAGTACTTTGGGAGGTTGAGGAGGGTGGATCACCTGAGGTCAGGAGTTCGAGACCAGCCTGGCTGACATGGTGAAACTCTGTCTCTACTAAAAAAAAAAAAACACAAAAATTAGCTGGATGCGGTGATGGGTGCCTGTAATCCCAGCTACTTGGGAGGCTGAGGCAGGATAATTCCTTGAACCTGGGAGGCAGAGGTTGCAGTGAGCTGAGTTCACACCACCGCACTCCAGCCTGGGCGACATAGCAAGACTCCGTCTCAAAACAAAAACAAACCAAAAAAACACAAACATGAGAAAGTGATAGAGGGCTTTAGGTGGAGTGAGAGAGGGCTTACATGGTCTGATGTGCTTTTCAAAGAGGTTCTTCTGGGTCTATGTGGATAACAGATAACAGGGGCAAGGAGAGAGGAAAGCAGTATTGCTGTAAGTGGTATAAGATGGGATTATAACAATGGCAATCACCTAAGCTGATTGAACATAAAACAAGATGAGCAAAATAAAACAAAAACACCCCCAACCTTAAAACCCAAACCACAGTGACAGGAAGTCCAGCCAGGAAAGAAGAATATACTTGCAATCAGACGGACCTGAATTCAGCTCCTGCTTTCATCACTTACACACCGTGTGATCGTGGGCACACACTGAATTAAGATGACGTAGAGACAAAGCCGAACCAAATAGAACAATGCCGAACCCTGACACAGTCATTAAGCAATTCACATCTGCATGTGCCTGTTCAAAACAAATAACAAGATCCTCCAGATGCAAAGGTTTCTCATCTAGAGACTCCTCTGGTTGCTGGATTCCCAGGGCTTACCTCCACTCTCTCATATCATTTTTTCCTCCTCTGCAAAGTGTCTTATCCTATAAACATGTTGATTAAGAGCTCTGGTTCTCATTCCTGTTCTGACTCTTACCAGCCATGCGTCTGTGAGCAGGTCATGTCTACTCTGAGAGCCTCCATTTTCTCATCTGTAAAATAGGGTCTTGAAGACACCTCTATTCTGGAATTATTATAAGGATAGAACTGGATAAGAGATGAAATATGTTCAGTACAGGGCGAGGCACATAGTAACACCAGGCTCCCAGCACACACATTCCCACCAAAAGCGAGCATGCACACACACCATGAGGATGCACGCTTCAGGCCCAAATGGCACCTTTCTTTCTGCAGAAGTGGCAACTGTCTTCTAAATTCCTGCTCAGTTGCCTAAGCTTAACTTTTAATGAAGCCAGAGAACAGTGATCTGTTGGTGTTTGTACTCAGCAAAGCTGTCCGACAGCGGCATCTAAGCTCTGGGAATCCAGCAACCAGGGGATTCTCCGAATGAGAAATATTTGCGTCCGGAAGATCTTAATATTTGTTTTGAACAGACACATGTAGACATGAATTACTTAATGACTGTTTTAGGGTTCAGCATTGTTCCTGTATTTGTTTTGGCTTTGTCTCTATGACATCTTAATTCAGTGTTCTATTTCACGGAGCTCCGCACACTGGCTGTAGCATAAGGGAGCTCCCTCAGCAAAATTTCAAATGGAGTGGAGGGCTGGAAGGTGTAGGGAGATGGGTGCCGGGGAGAGATACACAGAGGGAGAGAGAGAGAGAGAAAAAGCAGACTGTAGCTTCAGTGTGTGCAGTGGAGGGGGCTACTGGGTGCAAGGGATAGTCTAGGTTTGCATGCATGAATATGAGAGACCAAAGCCTTGCACTGTGGGAACAAAATCTGTCACTGCTATTTGGAAGTCTAAACAGCGTCTGTAAAGTTTCCTGATCTGATTGATCACAGTCAAGAGACTGTAATTTCATGCTTGTCCATAACACATGGAGGGGCCCAGACATGCTTCTGATACTGCTGTTCAAAGTCATCACTGGCTGCATCAGAGTCAGGAAAGATGAGTCAAGAGAAGCAGATCAGACCTGGAACTCTGCCTAAGGCAAGAACCCCCCACTGGGACCACCTCCTGCCCCCAGCGTAGGACCTCGGAATTTCCTAAACTGGCTTACAAGGCCCCACTTGATCTGTTTTCTGCCTGCATCCTGGGAATCATCTTCTGTCACTCTCCCATTCACTCACTCTGCTCCAGCCATAGTGACTTCCTTGCTATTTTTCAAATACACCAAACATCCTTCTACCTCAGGGCCTTTGCACTTGCTGTTCCCTCTGCCTCAAACAATTTTCTGTCACTTATTCTCACAGCTCACCTCTCCATTTGGGTCCCTAATCATGCTGTCCAACAAAGCAGCTCCTTCCCTTACCCTCTATTCCTTTCCTTGGCTTTATTCTTCTTTATAGAATGCATTACCACCAGCTCTCATTTATTTATTTGGTTCTTCATTCATTGTCTTTCTCCTCCATGGGAATAGGGAGTTCCCGTGTTCGTTCACTGTTACGTTGAGTAGTGGTTCAATAAAAATGTTGAATGACTGAATAAATGAATGAAAGTACAACTTAATTTTTTTTAGCCAACGTGCAGCTTCTTCCACTTTGTGTATTAATTCCCCTGTGATTAATTTTATCTTCAACAGTTGCAGGCTCGCTATAATCCCCCCATCACTGGTGGTTGTTCGTGGAATGCAGACTGGATTTCCTATTAGCCAGAGCTAGTCCATGAAGGACAAGAAGCCTAATAGCCCACGCCAGAGACTGCATCCTGAGCTGGAAAATTTATGTTATATGAGCAGCTCCCTTCCACGGCTCCCCTCCACTAGCATTGACTATTCCCTAGCAGTTAATGTTCCTCTCAGAGAGTTTAGCCTGCTTTTTCTCCTGGGAAAAGAAATGGTCTTCAGGACCCTGCTGGGGGCAAAGGTCTGATTTTTTCTGATCATCCCTTGCATTTGTAGATAAAGTTAATGAAATAGAAGAATCATCCCCATTTTGCAGATCAGATAACTAAAAATAACTGTGTGACTATAAGCAAGGGACTCCAAGCTTCATCAAGTGTCTCTCCCTCCGCTGTTTTTTTTTTTTTTTTTTACATTCTTCTGTCTTTATTTCTCTCTACATTATCGTACTTAAGACAATAATATGTTTCACAGTTTCAAATAGCTAGAAGGAAAATACTGAATGTTTCTAATGAAAGAAATTATAAATGTTTGAGATGATGGATATGTTAATTACACTGAGCTGATCACTGTACATTATATGTATCACAACATCACTATGTACCCCCCAAATATATGGAGTTACTATGTAAAAACAAATTTTAAAAACTAAGAAGACTATCTGCCTTATGAAATATGTACTTACGTTGTATCTACCTTTGCAACTAAACTCTGAGGCCCTCACAGGAGGACGTTCAACATTTTTCTCCCCAGTGGGCCTGGCAAATAGTAATGAAAAAACCTATCATTTATTATTAATAGCAAGAGCCAACACTGATGGAGCCCTGACTGGGTGCCAAGTAGCACTTTCCGTAAATTAGCTCATCCAGTCCTCACAGCAGCTCTTGGAGGGAGCTGCTATTATTAGCCCCATTTTACGGATGAGAAAACTGAGATTGAGAAGGTCAAGCTGCTTGCCAAGTCTCATAGCCTGTAAGCATTTGCAACCAATAAAATAAAACACTTCCTCTGATTAGTGTGCCCTTGGGGTCTGTCAAATGTTTTAAACAGCTCTACCGATCTCCAGTGGCTCTTTAGGGAGCCCCAAAACCACATTTAAAAGTGAATACAGAGCACTGGAGTGCTCAGGAGTCCAGTCCACAGAACCCAAGCATCACTACTGAACAAGCACAGCCCAGGTAGTAAGGGGCTTTAGCATCTCCCCTCTCTGCATCTCGTTGGGTAACCCCGGCATAGTACACAAGGGCATCTGCTTTATGGAGAGCTGGGTTTGTATCAGGCACAGTGCCATGCTCTTTATATAAATTATCTCATTCACTCCTCACTACAACCCCAACAGAGGAGTATTTCACAGGTGGGAAGGCTGAGGCACAAAGAGGTGAAGTGACTAGCAGGTCCTACAGTTTGCACGTAGCAAAAAAAGATTTGAGCCTGGATAGATTTGACTTCAGAGTTCAAACTCTTCATCATTCTTCATCTCACACTTCAGCGAAAGTCTTAGGAACAAGCAATTAAAGAGCTCTAGTTTTGCTAAGCCCCTGTGAATTCTTCCACTTCACAGGAAGGTAAATCCAGCCACTCTGAAAAAAAAAAAAATGGGATTTTTTTTTTTTTTTTAAATGTATTGTTCTTCTGCAGCACACCTGAAGTGTTCGTGGAGAAGAAGGCACATGACCCGGGCTTCCTTCCCTATTAAAAGAGTTAGGGTTTTAGGGGTGTTCCCTTTTTATGGTGGCCTGGAGCAGGGGTGGAGGTAATGGAGACTCACAGGCCTGGAAAGCACATCCAAGTGGCATTTAGTCCAACCTCCTGCCCTCATACTGGCTAACATGTCTACTTGCCCAGCCAGACAGATGTCTCTATCTAGGGAACCTCATTCTGACACCAGGGAGAGTCAAATCTATTTGTAGTGTGTGTGTCTTTCAAGTTGCATTGATCAGAAGCCTCAGTGTCTCAGAATTGGAGGTGGGGTGGGGAGAGAGCTAATCTGTTGCTGGGTTTGAACCATGCACACTCATCTAATTAATGCATCCAACATTCACTGAACATCTACCACATCCTGCTTCTCTAAGATAGCACGTTTGCCAGGTGAACACAGCAGAATGTCAGAAATGACCCCTGCAACCAACCCCTGCATCCCATTCAACAAATTTCGCCTTTCAAAAGGCGAAAGGTTTGACCCAAACAATAACGCTCCCTTCCTAGAGAAAAATGCTCGTTCACCGCCAGGGCAAGCATTTTCTGTGACCCTCAGTACATTGGCTCTTAATCACAGGCTGCTGTCAGAAAATCACCTCTCAACAGCCCCTCACTCTGCTCCTGGTGATCAAGTCAGCACAAACATGCTAACTGATCTCTTGGCACCAAGGGGAGCCTTGAATTAAATGGTTCAAAGGCATTTTTTTTTTCCGCCTTACAGTTTCCCTTTATGCAGTAAAATCTCCAATAGTTTGGAATTTATGGCCCTTTGGACAGGGCTTGGGCTGAAGTCTGCTTCTGGTCTATTCTGCGTAGAAAGGATTTTCGAAGAAAATTAATAGCTTGCTAAAAGAATTGTAAGGAAAATGTGCATTCTATTTAAGAGGATCTCTTTTCTAGTCCTTTACTAACACTCATGCATCCACAAACAATTGATATGCTAATTTCAAATGATTTTTACATGTTCATTAAGTCTTTAGCTGCTACTATTTGTCGATATGGTGATATGAAATCATATTGTGATTTGATCTAGCCTTAAGCACTAGGTTTTTGCCGAGCTGAAACTTCTTAGGTACAAACTTTTCTAGACTAAGCAATTATGAAAGAGAAACAAGTTAACGCCAGGCAAAACGACTACCCTTCTTGGGTGGGGATAAAAGGGAGGTGGCTCTCTACACTTTAGAGATTCACATGTCTTATCAATTCATGCTAGTTCCCTGCCTGCTGGGAGATAAAGTTTGACAAGGACCACTCTACATCCTGGTTTGCCTGGGATTATCTCTGTTAGATCTTCCATCCTAGAATAATTACTAATGACACCCTCTTTCATTCTTAAAGACATTTTGATATAAACTATAAATCACACAGTCACTGTAGATTTGATGAAACCATGGGATTAAAATTATGATTTTTCAAGGAGTTTGAGCTTTCTTTAGACTGACAGTACCTGATCTTCTCTATACAAACCAACAGAATGCTCTATGGAAATGTTATACCAAATCAATTCTGAATCCGGATAATTATGTACTATCCCCAACTCCCTAACTGAAACAGTCAGATCAGAAAGCAACTAACTTTTTCTCAGAGACGAGGATTATGGGACCACTCTCTACCCTGCCTCATGTGTGTTCATTTCATCTGAATGTAATTGTCCATCAGGAGTTGAAATCCCAATAAAAATTGTCAGCATTACTTGGGGGAGACATGGGTAGGCATGGAGAATCCAACGATGAGGAGTTGTTGCTTTCCTTTTGGCCACTATACGCTTTGCTCCAGAGTCAACGTCTACTAAACAACACCATGTACCACACACAGGGGTAGAGCTTTACCTAACTCAATCCTTACAACCTGCTGTCTGAGGGGCTACTGTTATTATTTCTATTTTCAAGCTCAGTGTGGTAAACTACTTGATTGGGATACACAACTAGTAAATGATAGAACCAGGACATGAATCCAGGTTGTCTTATACTCAAGTCTGAGCTCTTAACCACTGTGATATACTGCTTCCCACTCTGCTATACTGTTCTGACATTTGAGGCAGACATCTGGTTGCAATTTGATACATTTTAAAGATATTGCCTCACCACGTATGCCTCACAGAGGGGGAGAGGAGAAAGAGAGACTAAGCAGGGGGTTGCTTGGATTGCAGTTGCATGATGTATGCATATTGCTATGAAATCAATGAATTGAATACATGTTTCTATCCTGGTGCTAAATTACCTTCAGAGATAGACTTAAAATATCCTGAGGAAGTTTATTTAGGGGGGTGGCCTTCATCTATAAATAAATATTAAGTGTGTCACCAACAGGACTGACTAGTGGTTCCTCCACTCACTCTCTGCCATCCCCCTGCAGACTGCTACATGTGTTGGTCTGCCGACTGTGATCTGGGCTTGACTCATGGAACTAAACAACATTTCTGATGAGACCAAGTCCCCAGATTGCCTCTAGAGGAAGCCACCAAAACACAGCTGATATTGTGCCAATGCCTCTATCTTCTTTCCTCTTGAGAACTCAGCTTTGGAAACATGGTACTTTCACCCTTAAGTAAGTGTGGAATGTTGAAAAGGAAGTGGAAATTGAATGTCACTGGATGTGGCTGCCTTGGGTGAGAATGGGGATGATTCAGGTTTTATCTGGTCTGTTAAAAGACAACTCCAATCCAACCTTTCCTGAGGACTTGGAAACAAATGTTCCCTTCTCACTCTCTACCCCAAACCGGGAGTAACAGTTATAAAACTGGAATCTGTTCTACAGAGAGGCCACGCCTATTACAGAAGTATTACACAGGATTCTCCTAGCATGACATAAATCGAGGGCTTATGGCTCAGGCTTTCACCCCAGGGGTGGTTTCTACGGCAAAGAAGACCCACGACATGAAAAGGCACCAAGAGCGAAATGATACTGGTTGCAGAGGGGGAGTGGAGTATTATAAAAGTCTCAAAAGGATTACATTAGAATTAGCAAAAAGCTGCAGAAAGCGTGAGGGTTGAAAGACCTTGTGCGCCATTCATGTGATTGCAAATATGACCAAGAAAAGGGCAGGAAAGTAACAGACAGACAGACAAAAGTGGAAAGTACCAAGCAAGGTGGACATTAGGTGTGCTTTCTTGAATCAAAACACCACCAGGAATCCGCTTTCCTCTCCCCGTACCCCTAAAATAGATGGAAGACTCTGGACTAAATGCCATACTTCTAGTTTCCAGTGAAATTTCCTCTAGTTCCTTCTACAAGGGCATTTTCTTTGGCCAGTGCAGCACCTGATTAGCCAACAGTAGGTACATTCCAAAGGTGGAATAGATAGCAGAAACCCAGGAAGATAAAACCACTGACGTCAAAACTCTATACAAAGAACCTTCCTTGAAGCAGAGAAGCATCAGCTTTTAACGGCATTTGGTATTGTTGTTCCCCTTCTCCAGCCTGTGTCGGTGGGTGGGTGGGTGTCCCCTCCTTCCCATCTGCAAACACTGGCTGGTGCTGCTTCAGCTTGCAGCCTGCTACACGCTACTGGCCTGTTGTGTTGCTTGTCCACCCATTCCTAAAATGGGACACCCATTTCTCTAAAGACCTGTGTGATCCTCTACAAGACGGTGAAGAGGAAAACTTCTCCAGTCTGGCTTTGATTCTTCAGGTGTAATTCCCCATACGTCTTCCACCTCACACCCACTGGAAAGTTCAGAATCAGTTGTGCCAGAACAGACGTTCAGTCTGTCTGAATCACTTTTGCAGACATGTTTTCAATCTGCTCCCTAATGCAGACTGCCAGGATTAATAAATCTTCCAAGTGGTCCCCCTGGTCAACTTCTTTCCTTTCTCCCACTAAACCACTCATCCAACACCAGCAAAAGATGAGTTTTCATACTGCCTTGATTTTCCCTGACAGAAGGCACAGCCTTCTTCCTTTCATTCTCAAACTCCTCTAAATTGAATGATTTATGAAAAGAATTGGATTTTTCTCTGTCTTGGAATGCTTCTATTTTCCCCCAACCTCCTCTCCCTCTCACCCCACCTCCTGTTCCCCTCTTTCTTTCATTTTTTCCCTTATTCTTCCTTCCATCAGCACCATGTCTACCACCATCCAAGGATCTGTTCTCATCCCTGAGTTCAAAGCAATCAGATTCTTTTTGGAAAAAAAACAAAAAAGAAAAACAAAATAAAACTCTTCCAAGATCATCTTCACGATCTTGGAAGGCTCCTCCCTGACTCCTGAGCTCAGAGTCTTGGTTTTGGATGCTGGAGAGGAGAGAATTCAGCAGCAGCCGCCAGAAAGGCGTGGAGGAGGGTGCTGTTTTGGGTGTATTTGAGGCAACAGCATATGGGCTTTTGTCAAAAATGTTCAAAGCTCGCTAGCTTCCGAGCCGAGGATGGAAATGTGTGCTATCTCTGAACGCTGCTTGAGCTGGCTTAATTCTCCTTTTCTGGTACAACACCCCCCAAACTCCTCAAATCCACCATTCTTTGGCCCACCTGCCCTCTGGACTCTGTGACACCAAGAAAAGTTTTTCAGTCAAGTCGTACCCCACCTGCACCGTCCACCCTCAGGTAGCAAAACCTCTTGAATAGGAGCTACGGGGTTCCGTTGAGCGTTGCTCCCCCCACAAAGAATTCCTGTCCCTTCTCACCATCTTCCACCTCACACAAGCAATGAGTTCCCATGTTTCAGCGGGAGCCGCCGAGTAGTGACGGGAAAAGACAGGCGCCCTGGCCCGACTGCCTGCATCCACCCCTCCGGGCTATAGGGCACAGGCCAGAAAGGGGGACCTTCGGGATCCCCCCTTTTAAGAAGGAGATCATTACCTTGGCAGCGGCTTGCGGGCCGTGATACTGGCGACAATGATGCTCTCGGGACGGGGGGTGGCCACCGCTTTGAAGGTTCCTCGCCAGAACTTCTCAAAAAGCTGCTTCTCGCCTTGCTGAACGCTCGCCATCGCCAACCCAAAGGGGCCGGGGCGCCCGGGGCGCTGTCCGAAGTGCTGAAACGTGGATTCCAAACGGGGGCGACACCCAGCTCCGGGCTCTGTCCGGGTGAAACCCAGAGAGGGGTGGGGTGGGAGAGATCGGAGTTCAGGGCGGGGGATGGGACGCCCCAGTCCGAGCAGGCAGCAGAGAAAGGAGGCTCGTCCGCCGGGTTTTCTTCGGCCTTCTGGGTCGGCTCCTGGCTGCGCTCTGAGCTGGCTGAGCCTCTGCGCCCCAAGAAGGGAAGGGAGGGCTGGCTTTCTGGGCAGCGCCAGGAGAGAAGAGGCGACGGGGTCGGATGTGTGTGCGTGCGCGTGTGAGCTCCGGCGCGCCCGGGTTTTGTCTCTCGCACAATGTGACGTTGGAAGAGGAGGCTGGTCGCGCGAGCTGCACTTTCCTCCCCCTTCTCCGTTTCTCCTCCTCCCCACCAACCCCCTCCTCCTCAGGCTCAGCCTCCTGCCGCCATCTGCATAACAAAAGCCCGCAGGTCTTGGGAGGAGAAAGGGCGGGGCGTGCGCCTGTCACCAGGGCCCCGCAGCGACCGAGTTGCAGCGCTGACCCCTCTGAGAAGCCATCCTGGCACCCCAATCTGCGCCAGGCAGGAGATCCTGCTTCCCAGGCCCCTCTTCTCTCCCATCATCGCCGGCCTTCCTCAGTCCTTTCTTGGGTGCCCTTGGGGCCAGGCCACCTTTCTTCCCAGCCCCTTCACAAGTCTTGTAGCTGATCTTCTGCCGGGGGTGGGGGGTGGGGAGGGGCGGGGGGAAGGGGGTAAAAAACTTAATTTATCCACCCCGGCCGGCCTCCACCGGACCCTCACTTTTGGCAGAGACGGCCTAGGCCGGTACAGAGGGTCCCTTGCGTTCCTCTTTGAGCTAGGGGTTAGCAAGGTCTTCACCACCCAGAAAGTGCCATTTGATCGACAATCCCTCACCAGTTCGGCTTCTCGCCATCTGCCGAGCCGGGCCCCCGCCCGCCAAGGGGCGCAGCGTTACATCTGTGCATGCGGAGCTGTCAAGGGTACCTCTTTTGTGTTTCACAGCCGGCCTGCCCAGCGCCCCCGCCGCCAACCCCGTCCAAAGGAAAGAGTTCCCCTCCCACCCCACCCCACCCCACCCCACCCCACCCCACCCCCATCCACTCCTGGGGAATCCGCCTGCAGCCACTTTTCCTAATGCCGCTAGTCTCGGGAAAGGAGCACGTTTTGGAAAAGAAAGCGCTTAATGGGAGGGTTGGAGAGGAAAATCTCGAGGATTAGCAAGGGGATAGTTACTTTTCGTTCTCTCCTCCCCATCTTCTTACCGCCTCACAGTTCAATCGTAATCCCAAGCAAGTGGAGGTTTAGAATCCCAGATCAACCCCAGACACACAGGATCTGGTTAGAATGACTCTTGTTTCCCGCCCCCCAGGGTTTTCATTATGAAAAAAGATATTGTGGCGGGACCCTTCAGCCCTTGCCTTCCTGGAAGACTTTTAATCTTAGCAGAGTTGCTACTCCCCCATCTCCCACCTAACGCCGCCCCACCCCGGCTTCCACTTTCCAGGTTGTCAATTCCTGGAAAGAGGCCTCAATCAGTCTTAAAGGCCTTCAAGCCCCTGGTGCTGGGTTCCAGTTACAGCGAGAATAAACTCCTGCTCTTTGCTAATGCAGATAGCAATGGGGACCCAATGAGGGCAGGGTAGGGGGGGAGGCGAGGGGGTCGGGGGAACAATGAGAACTCCAGAAATTCTCTGAAGGGGAACAGGAGGTAACTAGGAGGTGAAGAGAAAGAGGCCGACAGAGAGGATAAGATGGGGCAGGAGAAGAAAGATCCTTGGAGTAAATGAATACCCGTCCCAAAGAGTATCTACGTTTGAAGCGTGTGTGTTAGATATGCCTGCGTTCGCTTATCTGAGTGCCTGAGAGCGCTGCTCGCTCTGCAGTGACCCCTTCTGGTCAACGACGAGAGGTGCATTTGCTGGCTTCTTAAGTGGGTTGCCGGGGGAGAGGGCCCAGAAATGGGGTCAGGCCTGGGAAGGTTGGAGGTGAAGCAAAGTGGAGACTAGGCTAGCCCCTTCCCTCCCTCTCCCTCTTACCTTGCACCCCAAATGCCCCATTCCCCGATTGGGCTCGACCCCCATTTCCCATCCAGAAGTTGGTATCATTGTCAATGCAATCTAGAGCTGGCTTCTTAAGTAGCCTGGCATCTTTAAAACTAACCCTAGTCATGACATTTAGGGTATGAACTGAGTCACCTGCAGGAGAGAGGTAGGTGGGGTCCTACTCCCACAAGATCAATCAACATCTTCCAGCTGTGTTCCTGCTCCTAATCCCTAAAATGTTGATAGAGCTCCCATTTGCAAGACATTGCCTTTTTAAAATCCCATAGTAGCCAGGTGAGGTGGGAGAGAAAGCTGCTCTTATTCCATTTTATTTATTTATCTTACTTCAATAGCTTTAAGGGTGCAAGTGTTTTCTGGTTACATGGAGGAATTGTATAGTGGTGAAGTCTGGGCTTTTACATACCTGTCACCCAAATAGTACCTTACCCCCAACAGACCATTATTAAAAAGTAAAAAAAAAAAAAAAAGATGGTGTAGATGCAGTGATGCAGTGAAAAGGGAACACTTATACACTGTTGGTGGGGATGTAAATTCGTACAACAACTAAGGAAAACAGTGTGAAGATTTCTCAAAGAACTAAAAGTAGACCTGCTCATTCTTTTATAAAGACACATGCATGTGTATGTTCACTGCAGCACTATTCACAATAGCAAAGACATGGAATCAAACTAAATGCCCATCAGTGATAGACTGGATAAAGAAATTGTGGCACATTTACACCATGGAATACTATGCAGTCATAAAACGAATATCATGTCCTTTGCAGGGACATGGGTGGAGCTGGAAGTCATTATCCTCAGCAAACTAACACAGGAACAGAAAACCTGATACCACATGTTCTCACTTATAAATGGGAGCTAAATGATGAGAACACATGAACACATAGATGGGTACAACACACACTGGGGTCTTTTGGAGGGTGGAAGTTGGGAGGAGGGATCAGGAGAAATAACTAATTAGTACTAGGCTAAATACCTGGGTGATGAAATAATTTGTTCGACAAACCCCCATGACACAAGTTTCCATATGTAACAAACCTGCGCTTGTACCCCTGAACTTAAAATAAAAGTTAAAAAACGTAGACCTGCTATTCGATCTTACTCTATTTTAAAGATGAAGAAGTTGAGGATGACCAAGTGACTTCCCTGGGGTGATCCTGTAGGAAGCAAAGGAAATCTGTGAAAAATACAGTTTCTGTTTTTGCTTGGTGGAGTGGAGGACGGAGTGGGATACTATGCATATCAGGATGGAGTTGCATTTAAAAATAAATCAGATAACATTGAGCCACATATTTAGAAGCACTTGGGGTTGAGGCTCCTAAATTGGGAGTCTGCAGTAATCAGTTCAGGACCTGGAATCCAGAATGCCTGGCTTCAACTTCCAGCTCTGCCATTTCCTAGCTGTGTGATGTTGGAGGAGAGACTTCACTTGCTTATGTCACAGTTTCTTTATCAATGCTATGAAGATTTTTTTGTTTTTTGAGATAGAGTCTTGCTCTGTCGCCCAGGCTGGAGTGCAGTGGCGTGATCTCGGCTCACTGCAACCAACCTCCGCCTCCCGGGTTCAAGGCGTTCTCTTGTCTCAGCCTCCCTAGTAGCTGGGATTGCAGGCACCTGCCACCACAGCCCAGCTAATTTTTTGTATTTTTAGAGATGGGGTTTCATGAAGATTCTATAAAGATTATAAATAATATGTTTAGATGAACTAGCTGTGAGGATTGAAGGAATTAACATACATACAGTTTATAGAATGGTGTCTGAAACACATTTTACTCAAAAATATCAATTACTCAAGTGGTTAAAAGCCCAGCCTAAGGATTTAGAGAAAATGAAGCCTAGCTCTGCCACTTTTTAGCTGGATGAGCTTGGGCTAATAACTAACCTCTGCCATTGTGTTTCCCCATTTGCAAAAATGGAGATATCACACAGTGGTTGGGAAGATTAAATGAAATATTACCTGTAAAGGACTTAACAAATTGTCCACTTTATAGCAAGTGACCATTCAATGGTAGCTCTTCTTGCTGATGATCTTTGAATAATCACCTCTTAGTATGTTAAGTCAGGCCATGTTCAGTTCAATAATCATTAACTGATGCCCAATCTTGCATCTTGGCCAGGCACCGTCCCAGGCATGGAGGGCTCGAGGACAAACCAGACATAGTCCCTTCCCTGAAGCAGTTCGCAGCCTAATTCACCTTCTGGGCCCTCACTGACTAACACTTGTCCCCTTTCCATCTTATCACAGTGACTTCTACTTTAGGTCCAGCTTCTCCAATATAACGTGAACTCCAGTTCCTCCATCACTTTATTAAAAAAATAGAACTATCTTGTGTCTCATTCCTTCATGGTATTGCTTTCTGTGTCCCCAGATGCAAGCCAGCCCACCCCATAAACAAGGACTTATTAATATGCTGGTTAAAGAATATAAACTTACGGCACAATTATTTCTTACCCACTGTGCTTTACTGATGGTAGGCATCACTGATCCTTCACAATACTCTTTCTCAGACTGACCCTCAGAATCCTTCTCAACACACAGTTTCTAGATAGCCACTACTAATAGGTTGGCCTTGGCATTCCAGATAAAATCAATTTGCCATCCATGTCTAGAGAATGTTTGTTTACCTGATTGTTATTTTTCTTTCATTTGAAAAAGGGGACAGCAGGGAGAAATGATTCTAAAATTTGCAAACCCAGGCACTCTAGAGCAGGAACTAAGAAGATTCTTATGCATCATTCTCCCTAGTGATCCAAAGATACAGCACCTCCAGCTCAGAGAACTAGCTACCCCTTCTCCTGAGGCAGTTCAAATCCCACCTCACTAACATTACCATGATACCTTGGGTAAATCTCTTAATCTTTCGGTGTCCACAATTTCTCTGAGGACAATGGAGCCAACCATTATTTACCAGCGTCAGAGAACTTGACAGTCTGTACCCATTTCTAAAAGTCCAGGGAACAGTGAAAGATTCAAATAATTACTGAGATGATGGGAAATATAATAATGAGACCAATTCATCTGTCTTTATGTCTTTAAACAAGATCGTGCTAAACCACCCAAATTACAAGATTCTTTATTTGGGGAGAAAAATATGATTGCACTACTCAAGGTTGATCAATCCTGACTTCTTGTCTTCTTCGTTCCCAATTTGACTTCTTCCTTTCATCCTCACTTCTTGAAAGTTTTACCTTATGTCTAACCTGAATCCCACCTCTGTTGTGTATTGTCCATTCCTCTTCCGGAACACACATGTACACTACTTCATATACTCCTGGACTAATATGGATAAACCAGAAAGCCTCCTTCTGACTGCATAGATCTCAAGATTCTACAAGACAGATGGATTCATTGCTGTCTCTGACAATAATAATTGCTACACTTATCAGATATATGTTACTATGTTCTAGTCACAACATGTGCTTAAACCCTTGATAAACATTGTCTCACTTAATTCTCACAACAGCTCTATGATAAAGGAACCGTCATCATCCAAATTTTGCAGATTTGGAAACTGAGTCTCTGAATGGTAGAATCACTTGCCAGAGTTACATAGCTAGCAAGTAGAGGAGTGTGCTTTCAAATTCAGATATGTCTTAATCTAAAGTATAGGCTATACTGACCTCCAGAAACACTATAAGAAAAGTGTAACATTAGGTGAGTGTACAAATGTATCCATCCTGTCTATATATTGTGTCCATGTGTAGATCTGCCCTTTGGTCTGCATATCTATTTATGCTACCAAGGATGTTATTTTCAGAGCCTTCACCTTCTTCCTACACAACAGTAAAGAGTACTTGCCTGGTACTACGCTAATATGGGCAATCTGGTATTTTATAGGTAGTTGGCAGGACAAGACATGAGTCTCCAAGGCTACCATATTGATTTTGTTGAAGAAAACCAAACTGAAGAATCTCAGTGGGAGGAGAAGGAGAGAGATGCTCAAAATCAACACTGGAATAAAGGGACCATTCCTTCCCAGAACAATTGTACCAGCCACCTAATCTGCCTTCCTGCTGCAAGAATTCACCTTCCGCAATTCACCATCCTTTATACTTCTTCTCTCTAGGTAATTTTTTTTTCCTTCAAATTCAGGGCTGGTTTATAATTTCCTTCTCTTGAAAACCTTGCACTGACTCCCCCAAATTAGTAGGGTAAGTGCTAACCCCTCTGCATTACAGCTCTCATGATCTGGTGCTTGCCTTCTGTCTGTCCTTGAACTTCACCCTCCAGTTATTTCACAATGCTCATCGTGTCTCTTTATACCCCGTTCTACTCCATAACTCTCCAAATCAGGCAAAACAAACCCCTCTGACATCTCTGTCCTTTTGAAAATGCCCTATTCTTTTTTGATACTTCATAATCACATTATTTCAGAAATCTTAACAGATGCATTGCTAGCCTTCCATATCCATAATAAAATCTTCCTCTCTTGTCCCTCCTTTGAGTCATGGGTATACTTTATGATTTATTTAGAGTTACTTGTCATAGTATTGACTGGGTGATCCTTGAAAGAACAGACTATGTCTATTTCTTATTTGAGTCACCAATGCCTAGTATAGAATTGGCACCTAGTAGAAGTTCAATAAATGCCAGTGTTAACGAGTAGATTCCCTATACAGTATGAAACTATACTAATGTTCAAGTTACCCAGTCCCGCAGGAAATGAGGCATGATTTTATACTCATATTACCCATGACAATATAGTATTCACACTGTGCTTACTGATATTGTATATATTCACTTAACTGTGAATTGGTGAGAGAAAAACACTGTATTTTATGTATATTCTATGTAGTATGTATAACAGTAATAATATGCAATTATAACAATATATGTTTATATAGTTACACAGTACTCAGTGCCAGGCATTTTTCTAAGTACTTTACAAATATTAACTCATTGAATGCTCAATGAGTTAATAACCAAAACCCTATGGATTAGGCCCTTCTATTAACCACATTTTATAAGCTGAAACACAGAGAGTTTAAGTAACTTACCCAGGGACACACAGTTAGTAAAAGGTGGAACCAACATATGAATTCAGTTAGTCTGACTTGCAGAGCCCTTCATCATTCTTATATACTGCCTCTAATATGATTTTTTATATCCTGAAGTGACATTCATTCAATGTGCAAGTGTGTATTAGGCATAGCAACTGGACAGGGACAAAAATGGGTCCTCCTCTCCTGAACTCTTCAGTCCAGTTGAGGGTGGTGTTAGTTACGTTAAACATTGTAAAAAACAAAAAAAAACAAACAAAAAAAAAAACCATGCCTCAAAGGAGACGATGTAAAACTGGATAGCTGGAGAATTTACTAAGTGTAAAGAGAATTAACTGAGTGTGAAGAGGTAAAGTCTGTCCAAGACAGTTGCATTTAAGTTTCAACTAAGACTAAGAGGCATTTGCCAAGTGAAGAAGGGAGACAGCATTTCAGAAGAGTTCAGTATGCACAAAGACCACACCTTGGGAAAGAGTTGGGTGCACTTAATGGAGAGGCTGAAGCCCAGAGAACACAGGGATGAAAAAAATGGAGGCAGAATGTTGGAATTGTGCTGCATGCGGTGAAATTATACTCTCTGAGTCTCATTTTCCTTTTAAATGAGGCTCATCTTTCTTTCAAATGCAAAACGAGAGAATCACCATTACTACACCCAGTTTTAAAAGCCAATTATTTTATATCATTATTTCTCAAAGGAAGGAGCCTTGGAACCCTAGTGGTGTCCCCCTGCCCCAAGCATGTTTTAGGTGATATCCAGGCAGATCAAGCACACCAAATAACATTGGAATACATGATCATAATGTGAGAAAGTTATTTCTTTTTCAATTCTCTTTTCTAGCCATTGGGTTACCTCCAGAAGTAAATCTTCACATCTTGATTTTCTTGAAATGTCTTGAACCTGTCTTAGAACTTAGTTTTCAACAAGAAAGTGACTTCAGATTCAGAGGTTTGGACAACTACAATTTAATAACTTTGATTTGCTTTCACTGAATTTATTTCTATAGTTATTTTTCATCACTGGCATGTGATACTGGTTTTTCATTTCTGAAATGTCCTCTTTTTTTTTTTTTTTTTTTTTTTTTTTTTTTTTTTTTTTTTTTTTTTTGAGACGGAGTCTCGCTCTGTAGCCCAGGCTGGAGTGCGGTGGCCGGATCTCAGCTCACTGCAAGCTCCGCCTCCCGGGTTCATGCCATTCTCCTGCCTCAGCCTCCCGAGTAGCTGGGACCACAGGCGCCGCCACCTCGCCCGGCTAGTTTTTTGTATTTCTTAGTAGAGACGGGGTTTCACTGTGTTCGCCAGGATGGTCTCGATCTCCTGACCTCGTGATCCGCCCATCTCGGCCTCCCAAAGTGCTGGGATTACAGGCTTGAGCCACCGCGCCCGGCCTGAAATGTCCTCTTTAGCTAAAATTTGTTAAGTAATGAAGTAAATCAGTTTTAAAAAACTTTTTTATTATAAAAAATTTAAAACATACATAAAAATAAAGAGACTAGCATAATGAGCCCCTATGTCCCCACTGTCTAATTTCAACACTGATCAATACAGAGTCAGTTTTGTTTCATTGGTACCCTCACCCACTTTCCACACTACTAAATTATTTTGAAGCAAGTCTAAGACATTGCATTATCCCCAGTTGTAAATACAAGGTGCATCTCTAAAAAATAGGAACTCCCTTTTAAAAGCATAACTGCAATATCATCACACAAAACAAAATTAACAATAATTTCTGAATATCATCAAGTATCCAGTCAATATCCTCCATTCCCAATTGCCTTTTAAGTGTTTGCTTATTATTCATTGGCTCGTTTGTGTGAATTGGAATTCAAATAGGGCCCATTCCTCATGGTTGGGTGATATATCTCCTAAAGTATCTTTTAATTCCTAGGTTCTCTGCCACTGCCAACATGCACACAAACATTCTACCTCCGTCTTCTTTATTTTTCATAAGAAACTTGATTATTTGCCTAGCAGAGTTTTCCATAATCTGTATTTTGCTGATTTTGCAAGTCTGTGACGTTGATAATATGTTTCTCTGCATCCTTTTTTTTTTTTTTTTTTTTTTGTTAAGTGGTGGTAAGCTAGAGGCTTAATCAGATTTAGGTTCAAAAGAAAATCTACCAGGAGATTAATAATGTATGGTTTTCTCCTTTCTTGTGATGCTAGCTGACACCGAAGATCACTGCTTAATTTATTAATTTACTAGTGGTTGCAAAAGAGTGATATTCTAATCTATCATTTATCTTTAATGTATTAGCTGGAATACTCCTATAAAGAAATATCTCTCATCAACTATTTGGTTACCTCAGAGTACCATTACTATAGAAATGGCAGAATAGATATTTGACTCTTTCCCTTTTATTTTCTAGTTTATAAAATAACGGGTTGGGCTACTAGTATCCTTCTAAGGTACTACTGAGTTGATTGGTTATTTGCTGTTGCCATTTTTAATCCTTATAATGAACTCGGATTTGAATAAATTGTATGTGCTTCAATAAATTGCTGTTATTCTTATTGATGCTTTAATTGTTCCACCTTTAGCCAGGAGAGCCTATTCAATTGGGTCCTGAATCCTTTGATATGACCTAGAAGGTTTTCAGTGGCTTTCTCACTTTCTGATATGTCAAGCTGTTCCAAGCTCAACTTGTACATTTCCTGACCCAGACCAGAAATCAGCCATTTCTCCAAAATGCAATGATTCCTTTCAACAGGTGTCAGAGTTTCTCATCATTACTGGATTAGTTGGTCAGTGTTTCTAGGATTTTTTTAGCATACAGACCTAGGAAATTTTATTTTAAGACCAAAACTATATCATGAGTTTTAACTTGTATTTCTAGTTAAAATAAGGGCTAAGGGTTTCTTTTTAACCTCATAAATTGTACCTCTGTGTCTCTTTTCTGATATGCTCACAATCTACATTTAGTGACACCCACATAATTACTCATTTCTTTATCCCACAGCACACACACGCGTGCGCATGCACACACACACACGTATTTTAGGACAATTATACTTATCCTACCTCCATAATATGATTACTGAATTCAGTTAAAAGTGGTTTTTTTTTTTTTTTTTGCCTCTTATTTGGATGTATATTCAAAGGACTGTGTATTAAAGTCAACTGGAATGGGATTGCATTGAAGTTTATTTGTTTACTTTTGATTTTTAAGGATTACTTTTCAATATAACTTTATTTCTTTAAATGTAAAATATTTACATGGCTCTGAAGTCAAAACTACTAAGAAGGTATATTTAGACAAGCCTGCACATGCTTTCCTGTCTACCCTATTTTCTTCCTCTCCTCAGGTAATTTTAAACATTTTTTGTGGTTTATCTTTTCACTTAAAAATATTCCTCATTCAGAATTGTTCCATTTTTTAAAAGCATAAGTAGTATATAAGAGCATCAGTGACAGAAAGATACTATGGAGACCCTACAGCAGTATTAGAGCCATTAACATTTGTGTGCACCCTGTTACCTATCTGTAATAGCCTGAGATTTCCTTTGCCCAGGCTAGAAAGGGTGCTTCTAGCATTTGACTCGACAACCTTTTTGTGTAGAGGTGCGTAGCTTAGTTCCTTTACTTACAAACAACATGTATGTGACATACGCACACTGTGAGCATCTCACCTGTTGTATGAAGCTGCTGTAATAGTCAAATATGGATGTGCAAATCTCTGTTCCTATAAACAGGAAGGTGGAAAAAAAAACTTGCCTAAAAGAATCCAGTTTTATATCTAAAAGCATCTCTCTATCTGTCATGGCTCGTCTTATTTGTGTGTGTGTGTGTGTGTGTATGTGTGTGTGTGTGTCTGTGTGTGCGTGTGTGTTGTGTGTCTATATTATATATAGCCCCAAGTGCCTTCTGCCTTTAAAGACAGCCTGCAACTTTTGAATGTGCTTGCTTTGTCTTGTCTGTTACTCTTTTCTACTGAAAGGAGTACAGAATTCTCTCCTGGAATGCTTTGAAGCAGAAGACAAAGGCAACTGACCTTTGGTTTGGGAGAAAAAAAAAAAGGACAAGGAAGAGAAAATCAAGCCTGTTCATATGCCCTTGTACACAGAAGATGTGGAGGCAGAACTGAAAACGAGTGTCTTCTGCATCCAGGGGCTTTGGGAGAAAGCTCTCTGCGGCAGCACCCTCGCTTTCGCCTTGCCCCCAGATTGGATGTTGCAGAAGTAATTAGTGAACAAATCGATAGTTAGTGTTGTGATGTGACCACGACTGTTAATGCATCATTTTCCTCCTGGAAACTTGGTTTGCCTTACAGGCAGACCAGATTCTATGTAAGCTCCTGACAACCCAAAAACCCAGAATAACTTCTGGAGCGTTTAATCTTTCCTCTTTGGTATTAGCGCTTTATGTACATATTCGCATTTAATTCTCACTGTGACCCTTTGAAGCAGTCTCTGTAAGAAGTGAAGGGACTTGTCTGAGGTCAGACAGCCAAAACGTCTAGAGTGCATTTCTCTTTTATTTTTCCATGGCAGGGGAGGAGGAGGATGTATTCGTGATTATAATGAAAGTACCATAGAATTTTGTCTTTAGAAAGGTGATAAATGCTTTTTAAAAAATATCTCTTTCAATTAGACTTTATGAAGGATTCCCTAGATCTATTTATTCAGGAATATGAGCAACAAGCCATAACTCCCAATCTGATCTCCTTCAAGGGGGACTTTAGAGAGGTTGGGCAATGCATTGAAGGCTTGAAGGACCAGCATTCTGGTCCTCATTGAACTTAGGCAATTCTTACTGCTAAGTCTGGGTCTCAGTTTTGCCATCTGTACAATTAAAGGGTTAGGCTCTCAGAGGTCTCCAACTGGCAACCCAGAGTATGAACCTGGCTTACAGATGTGTTTTTTGTTTGATGGCCACAATGTATTTAAGAATAGAGAATATGAATGACTATAGGTATGGAAAATGTTCACCTTTTGCCACAGACCCCACCACTCCTAATTGCATTTCATCCAGGCTTTTTTATGCATATATATTTTCCGTCTTGACCATTGCAATTCCTGGGCCTGAGGATCCTCTTAGGAATGACATTCTGTAGCTTCTTTGTATTTTTCTTTCCTGAGAATATTCATAACAATAATTTTAATAACAGCAGAAATTAGCATTTGTTGAATGATTCCTATGTGCCTCGCATTGGAACTAAGTACAAATGTCATCTCATTCCCTTCTGATACCAATGCAGTGAGGGAGCTCTTATTGGAATCCATCCTTTGTGTATGATGAAGCTGAGACTCAGCGAGATAAAATGTCTGTTTAAGGTCACGCAGTGGTGGTAGATAGAAAAGCTGGAATTTAAATCTTGGTCTTTCTGAGCCCAAAGCCCATGCTCTTATCCAGGAGTAATATTCAAAGCACTTAACAACTCATATGGGCCAGGTGCAGTGGCTCACGTCTGTAATCCCAGCACATTGGGAGGCAGAGGTGGGAGGATCACTTGAGGTCAGGAGTTCAAGACCAGCCTGGCCAACATGGTGAAACCCTGTCTCTACTAAAAATACAAAAATTAGCTGGGTGCAGTGGTGTGTGCCTATAATCCCAGCTACTCAGAAGGCTGAGGCAGAAGAATTTCTTAAACCCGGGAGGTGGAGGTTGCAGTGAGCCAAGATCGTACCACTGCACTCCAGCCTGGGCTGCAGAATGAGACTGTCTCAACAAAATAAAACAAACAAACAAACTCATATGGCATGGCTCTGACCCATCAGATGGATATTGGGTATAGGACAGCTGGCGTCCCAGGGAAGTGGTTGCAGTGGCCAGGTCATGCAGAGGGGGTGGGCACTGGAGTGAGATCGTAGGAGAAGCTATTTACCAAGTTAAATTGGAGTATTGCTATATTCAACATCCAGTGCGACTGAACCGAGCTCTCTGGCTGAGTGTCCAGCTCCTAACCATCCCACCTGCCGTTTGTCATGCTGAGTAGAAGTCGTCTGTGGTGTCTTAAGGACCTACATCTGACACAACGTACCAGAATCTCTGGGACACAGCTAGAGCAGTGTTAAGAGGGAAATTTATAGCACTAAATACCCACAGGAGAAAGCGGGAAAGATCTAAAATCGACACCCTAACATCACAATTAAAAGAATTCGAGAAGCAAGAGCAAACAAATTCAAAAGCTAGCAGAAAACAAGAAATAATTAAGATTACAGCAGGACTAAAGGAGATAGAGATGTGAAAAACCCTTCAAAAAATCGATGAATACAGGAGCTGGTGTTTTGAAAAGATTAAGTAAATAGACTACTCGCCAGACTAATAAAGAAGAAAAGAGAGAAGAATCCAATAGATACAATAAAATATGATAAAGGGGATATCACCACTGATCCCACAGAAATACAAACTGCTATCAGATAATACTATAAATACCTCTATGTATATAAACTAGAAAATCTAGAAGAAATGGATAAATTCCTGGGCACATACACCCTTCCAAGACTAAACCAGGAGGAAGTAGAATCCCTGAATAGACCAATAACAAGTTCTGAAATTGAGGCAGTAATTAATAGCCTACCAACCAAAACAAGCTCAGGACCAGACAGATTAACAGCTGAATTCTACCAGAGGTACAAAGAGGAGTTGGTACCATTCCTTCTGAAACTATTCCAAACAATATAAAAGGAGGGACTCCTCCCTAACCCATTTTATGAGGCCAGCATCATCCTGATACCAAAACTGGCAGAAACACAACAAAAAAAGAAAATTTCAGGCCAATATGCCTGATGAACATCAAGGCAAAAATCTTCAATACAATACTGGCAAACTGAATCCAGCAGCACATAAAAAAGCTTATCTACCATGATCAAGTCAGCTTCATCCCTGGAATGCAAGGTTGGTTCAACATATGCAAATCAATAAACATAATCCATCACGTAAACAGAATCAATAACAAAAACCACATGATTATCTCAATAGATTCAGAAAAGGCCTTTGATAAAATTCAACACCTCTTCATGCTAAAAACTCTCAATGAACTAGGTATTGATGGAACGTATCTCAAAATAATAAGAGCCATTTATGACAAACCCATAGCTAATATCCTACTGAATGGGGAAAAGCTGAAAGCATTCCCTTTGAAAAATGGCACAAGACAAGGATGCCCTCTCTCACCACTCCTATTCAACATAGTATTTGAAGTTCTGGCCAGAGCAATCAGGCAAGAGAAAGAAATAAAGGGTATTCAAATAAGAGCAGAGGAAGTCAAATTGTCTCTGTCTGCAGATGACATGATTATATATTTAGAAAACCCCATCGTCTCAGCCCTAAACTCCTTAAGCTGATAAGCAACTTCAGCAAAGTCTCAGTATACAAAATCAATATGCAAAACTCACAAGCATTCCTATACATCAATAATAGACAAATAGAGCCAAATCATGAGTGAACACCCATTCACAATTGCTACAAAGAGAATAAAATACCTAGAAATACAACTTACAAGGATCTCTTCAAGGAGAACTACAAACCACTGCTCAGGGAAATAAGAGAGGACACAAACAAATGGAAAAACATTCCATGCTCATGGATAGAAAGAATCAATATCATAAAAATGACCATACTGCCCAAAGTAATTTATAGATTCAGTGCTATCCCCGTCAAGCTATCATTGACTTCCTTCACAGAAGTCGAAAAAACTACTTTAAATTTCATGCGGAACCAAAAAAGAGCCCATATAGCCAAGAGAATACAAAGCAAAAAGAACAAAGCTGGAGGCAACATGCTACCTGACTTCAAACTATACTACAAAGCTACAGTAACCAAAACAGCATGGTACTAGTACCAAAACAGAGATATAGACCAATGGAACAGAACAGAGGCCTCAGAAATAACACCACACATCTGCAACCATCTGATCTTTGACAAACCTGACAAAAACAAGAAATGGGGAAAAGATTCCCTATTTAACAAATGGTGTTGGGAAAACTGGCTAGACATATACAGAAAACTGAAATTGGACTCCTTCCTTACACCTTATACAAAAATTAATTAAAGATGGATTAAAGACTTAAACATAAGACCTAAAATCATAAAAACCCTAGAAGAAAACCTACACAATACCATTCAGGACATAGGCATGGGCAAAGACTTCATGACTAAAACACGAAAAGCAATACAACATAAGCCAAAATTGGCAAATGGGATCTAATTAAACTAAAGAGCTTCTGCACATCAAAAGAAACTCTCATCAGAGTGAACAGGCAACCCACAGAATGGGAGAAAACTTTTGCAATCTATCTGTCTGACAGAGGGCTAATATCCAGAATCTACAAGGAACTTAAACACATGTACAAGAAAAAAATAACTCCATCAAAAAGTGGGCAAAGGATAGGAACAGATACTTCTCAAAAGAAGACATTTATGTGGCCAAAAATCATATTAAAAAAAGCTCATCATCACTGATCATTAGAGAAATGCAAATCAAAACTACAATGAGATACCATCTCACGCCAGTTAGAATGGCAATCATTAAAAAGTCAGGAAACAGCAGATGCTGGAGAGGATGTGGCAAAATAGGAACACTTTTACACTGTTGGTGGGAATGTAAATTAGTTCAACCAGTGTGGAAGACAGTGTGATGATTCCTCAAGGATCTAGAACCAGAAATACCATTTCACCCAGCAATCCCATTACTGGGTATATACCCAAAGGATTATAAATCATGTTACTATAAAGACACATGCACAGGTGTGTTTATTGCAGTGCTATTCACAATAGCAAAGACTTGGAACCAACCCAAATGTCCACCAATGATAGGCTGGATAAAGAAAATGTGACACATATGCACCATGGAATATTATGCAGCCATAAAAAAAGGATGAATTCATGTCCTTTTCAGGGACATGGATGAAGCTGGAAATCACCATTCTAAGCAAACTAACACAGGAGCAGAAAACCAAACACGACATGTTCTCACTCATAAGTGGGAGTCGAACATTGAGAACCCATGGACACAAGGAGGGGAACATCACACACTGGGGCCTGTCGGGGAGTGGGGGGCTAGGGGAGGGATAGCATTAGGAGAAATACCTAATGTAGATGACGGGTTGATGAGTGCAGCAAACCAACATGGCACATGTATACCTGTGTAACAAATCTGCGTGTTCTGCACGAGTATTCCAGAACTTAAAGTATAATTTAAAAACAAACAAACAAACAAAAAAAAGAGCCTTTGTCTGAGAAACATGAAGAATGTGACAGTGACCAGAGGGCCGGAAGACCAGGTGATTCTGGGGCTGGATGGGGTCTCCTGGGAGATGAGGAGGTTGGGAAATTCAGAAACGATGGCTAGACTCCCTGCTTGCAGAAACTTATAAATAAGAAAGGAAGATGGCATTGACCTGGAAAGATAGATTGGTGGGTTTCCACATGAGTTGAGTGAAGCCAGACTTAATATTAAGTGGATCACTTAATATGGCTCTGGCCCCAAACCATGGACAGAGTGTGGCTGACTGCTAAAAAAAGTAACTCAAATCACGTGTCCTTTCTAATTATTATAACACACTGACAAGATTTATTGGGCACAGACTAAGTGCCAGGCATTATACCAAGTGTTGAGGTTTCAACAAAGCAGTAGGAAAAGATCTCTGCCTCCAATCCAGGGTGTGGGTGGAGTAATCTGTGATATTAAGTGCTAAACTTAGAAGGCTGAGGAGATGCACGAAAAAAGAATTCTTCTCTGTATTGGTGCAATCAGGGAAAATTAAGACCCAAAGTATGAGTGATCCAAGCCAAAGAGGCAGGGAAAGGGTGCAGGCACCTCAGGGAGAGAGCTCACCATGTACAAAGACCCAGAGGTAAAACAGAACTCACTTTGCTTACAGTAATGCTGTGTTTCTTGAAGTGGAGTCGGGGCTGGCAGCATCAATGTCTCCTGGGAACTTGGTGACAATGCAAATTCCGAGGCGCTACCATAGCCTTATTGACTTAAGAGCTTCTGCACAGCAAAAGAAACTATAGATGGAACCCAGCAATCTGTGTTTTGACAGGCTCTCCAGGTGGCTCTAATTCAAGTTTAAGCTTGAAAAACACTGAGTACAGAATTTCATGGTTGAGTGGTCAGAAGTGTGGTTGGAAAGAAGAGGAGGAACCAGATCGTGAGAAGCCTGATGTGATTGAAATTTTATCTTTAGTGTAATGTGCTTTGGAGGAACTTTAATACGAGCAGTGACATGACACTTGGATTTTTGCTTCATAAGTGTTCCTCAAAATTGCTGAGCTTGTTACTACTTCTAAGCCTTTGTGTTTGCTGTTGCATTTGCCTGAAACATTCTACCTCCAGATTTTTAAAATATGAACTCCTCTTTATTGAGTTCAAATGGTACTTCCTCTGATCACCCCACAATAAGTGGTCCTTCTGCTTCCCTCTCCCATCAGCTTGGTTTATTCTTATAGCTCTTATCCACACCTGCAATCTTCCTGTTTAGTATGTATTTGTTGCCTGTCTCCCTCTACTAAATCATAACTCGACAAAGGAGGAAAACAGTCTGCCTTGCTCACCCTATGTATCACCACTCCCCCAGCGCAGTACTCTGCACATAGTAGGTGCTTTCAGTCAGCAAACTCAGTGAATAAAGGAAGCACAAAGCCCACAGCAACTCTCACCATGGAATTCCCACAATGGTCATCAAAATAGATGCTCTGGACCAGGGGGGTTACCTGGGATGTCTTCCAGAAAGAGGCAGGCATTGAATTTTTTTTTTTTTTTCAGGACAATAAGGTGAGGTAAAAAGGAGAAGGGAAGAAGTAATTCAGAAAGTAGACTCAAAATGAACTCAGAGGTCAAAACCAGCAAGTAGAAGGCAGGCAACCCAAGTAGATTAAGTGTGTAAAGACAAACCACGGAAGGAGAATGATGAAGAAGGTGGGTGGGGAGCAGGAAGGCAGGTATGATTTGCGGGGAGCCTCATAAACTTAGAGACTAGTAACGAACTCTTTCTCCTTGGCCATTGCTCAAAGTCTCATTGAACTTTCTGTCCCTCGGTCCATCCATCCTTCTCAGGATATTGACTCTTTCTAAGTTAGAACGAATGTCCCTGGATATTGGGTTTCCACAAACAAGCATAACTTTTTAAATATAAATACATTAAATAAATAGAGGCTGTCACTTTTTCTGTCAAGCATAGACAATTTTTTTGGGAGAATCAACTGTCAAAAATTATCATGATCATTTCACAAAAGGAAATACGTTTTAAACCCAAAATGTAGGGAAGTGAAAGACATTATCTCAGAATTAAAGACTTTGCTCCTAAATGGGCTAAATCTCATTTGCTGACAAGCTCCCAGCATTGTCCATACTGTGTTTTCCTCCCGTTGCCACAGATTGGTGAGAAAGACCCACATTGGAACAGAGGTAAGCATTTGGAACACTGCCTTGGATGTGATACAGCCAGCCCCAGAAGGAGGCAGGGTGAGGACTGAGTAAGTATATTTAAAACAAAGCTGGGCATAATGGCTCACGCCTATAATCCCAGCAATTTGGGAGGCTGAGGCTGGAGGACTGCTTGAGCCCAGGAATTTGAGACCAGTTTGGGTAACAAAATGAAACCCCACTCTACAAAAAATAAAACATTTACTCCAGCATGGTGGCACGTGCCTGTGGTCCCAGATACACAGGAGGCTGAGGCGGGAGGATTGTTTGAGCCCAGGAGGTGGAGGCTGCAGTGAGTTGTGTTCATGCCACTGCACTCCAGCCTGAGTAACAGAGTGAGACCGTATCTCAAAAGTAATTAATAAATTAAAATAAAATAAAAATAGAAATGAATAGCAAAATCAGTGGCTTCTTACCTAGGCCTAGAAAGTTGAAGTTAACTTTACAGGATCACTAACCTTATAGACTCACCTATTTAATCTTTATACTTGCATCTTTTGTTGTGGTAAAATATATGTGACATAAAATTTACCATTTTAATTATTTTTAAGTGTATAACTCTAGGGCATTAAATATGTTCATAACATTGTGCAGTCATCACCAGTTCCAGAACTTCTTCATTATCCAAAACAAGCTATCATTAAATAATAACTCCCCTCTCTTCCAAGCACCCACTGCCGCAGATCTTGGTAACCTGTATTCTATGTTCCCTTTCTATAATTTTTTTTTAATTCTTGGTGCTTCATGTAAGTGGAGTCATACAATATTTGTCCTTTTGTGTCTGGCTTACTTTACCAAAATTAATGTTTTTGAGATTCATCCACACCGTAGTATGTCTCAGCACTTAATTCCTTTCTGTGGCTAAATAATACTCCATTGTATAGATATACCACATTCTGCCTATCTGTATATTAGTTGATGAACACTCGAGTTGCTTCCACCTTTTGACTAGTGTAAACAATGCTATTCTGAGCATTGGTGTACAAATATCTGTTTGAGTCCCTGCTTCCAATTCTTTTAAGAGTGAGATTGTGGGATCATGTGGTAATTCTATGGTTAACATTTTGAAGAACTGAACCCTCTTTTTAACTGTCAAGAAATTGAAGCCTGGAGTGGGTGCAGGATCTTTCTCAGGTCACACAGCATTGAGGAGGCAGCAGAGTTGTAACAGGACTCCTGGACTTTCTGTCAATCTCAGTGGATAATAACAGATAGAGGGGAGAAACCAGAGAGTCATGATCAAGGCCAGTGACAGGCGCTGGGTATCCCCTGGGCAAGAGTCTTTTTCTGCAGTCAGTTTTTCCAATACTGGACCAAGCACAAAAATGTTCATGTCTCTACAACTGCCAACCTAAGAGACTGGGTGGGCAGAGTAGTGTGGAAGAAATAAGTCCAGAAATGGATAGGAATAAAATTAGAACACTTTTGCTCAAGTGCTTGAGGGAAGGCACCTACGTCTTGGGAGAAGTTAGGAAGCAATGAAAATTGATGAGAATGTTCTGACTTCAGAATTCTGGGCTAGTCCTAGGAAAGAAAGGCCTGCTTCTAAATAGCTGAAAAGCAAAATTTGGAGGAATAAGATGCCCACCCATGATACAAGCTCGAGCCTTAGTACAGCAGGAGGTAGAAAAACTTGCTTGTGAAGAGTGTGGATTTGGGATGGAGGCTGCAAACCTGGGTGCAAATTCCTGGCTCTTCCACTTATCAACTTTGTCGCTTATGGTAAGAGTTAACCCCTCTCTGAGCCTCAGTTTACATATCTGTCAAATGGGGCAATAATAGTACCTATCTCATAGGAATTGATATCATAATGGTGCTGATGCTGCTGATGCTGATAGATCATCTTATCCCAATGCTTCTGGACCCTGGTGGCGCATTCGATCACCTAGACAGTTTTAAAGTCACTGATGCATGACCTCCACACCCAAAGAGTCTGATTCACTTGGTCTGAGATCGTGCCTGTCCCCCCTCTTTTTTTAAGCGCCCAAGATGATTCCAAGGTGCATCAAATTTGAGAAACAGTGTGTTCTAGTGCTTTCCAAGAATCACCTGGGAATCTTATTAGAATGTAATTTCTGGTTCAGCAGGCCAGAGGTGGGGCCAGAGATTCCATATTTCTAGCCAGCTCCCAGGGTGTGCTGGTGCCAAAGTCACACTTTGAGGAAAAAAGTTTTTTAAAAAGACTACCCCAGGGCTGGTCGGATCTGGATTAAGTGTGTGGTACATGTCAGTAAGAAGTAATAATGTCCTTAGATGTTAATGTTTAAGATGTCCACTGGGTGCTGGAGTAAAGGGAGTGATCCAATAACAGAAGTAAACCTACAAAGTTTCCTACAAGAGGCAAAGGGCCTGTTGCTGTAGCGTGGACTTTAGTTGATGCAAATAACTTCACAGTAGCTCCTGTTGCTCAGAGAGATGGGAATAGAAGGCCTAAGAATAACGATCATCGTGAACTAGAGACCGTTGATGGGGAGTCAGCTGGAGGCTCAGTTCTCACATTGCAGGGGGGTTTGGGTCACGTAGGAATCCAAGCTTTGGGACTAGGAAGTGAATGTTTGGGGATAAGAATTAGCACACTCCATTCATTCGTTCAGGAAATATTTACTGAGCATCTCTTAGGGCACAGTGTTATACTAGGCACTGAGGGTCTAGTTATAACCACAGCCCCTGCCTTCAAGGAGTTCACAGTCCTGTAGGAGGGGGACAAACCATAAAACAGGTGAAACGCAGAATACCGAGGGATCACTTTAGTGGGGGAAGCCTTTGAGGGGGATCCTTGGCCCAGTCTGAGGGAGTTATGAAATAATTCTTGGAGGAAGCAATGGCTGAGCTGAGCCTTTAAAGATAAGTATGAGCCCCAGAAGAGTGGCTGGAAGCAGAGGGGGTCTCAGGCAGAGGAGAGAGAATAGGCAGCTAACACAAGAGTCAGAGAGAACAGAGCCTCTTCCCAGAAGTAGCTCAGTTCCTGAGTGTTGGAAATGGGGATGCAGCCAGAGAAGAGTCTGGAGAAGTACAAGGGGCTCGAATGTCCCACTCAGGCATGTGTACTTCGTTTTGAAGCCCGAGGTCTATGGGGTCAATAAACTCCCTGAAAAGATTGTGCTTATATGTCTATGTGCATTATCCTGGGATAAAACCATTGCGTTTTCATCAGACTCTCCAAGGGACTTTAGATCCCCAAATAGATAAGAACCCCTGGGAGTCTCCATTATTAGGCTCATTCTGTGCAGGCAACAGAATATCACAACACTGGGGTAGAAGGTGCAGTGATAGAAGAAGAGCTCACCACGCTTTTGTTTTCTTCCCCCTTGAATCTTTGCACAGCAGTTGTCTCTGCCTGGGATGTTCATTCTCACCCCCACTGCCACCCACATCTCACCTAGCTAATTCTTACTCATCCTTCAGATCTCAATTCAAAATCTGCCCCCTTAGAAAAAGACTAGCTTGACTCCCCCGTGACATCGGCCCCCCTCCCATTACACACACCCAGAGCTGCTTTGAAACAACTGTCACATGTTATAATTATATAATACATAATGTAATTCATCACTCAAAGCTATCTGCACTCCCCTCATCTACTAGTAAACACTCCTTGTGGGCAGATAACATCTGTCTTGTTCATAGCTATAATCTCAACACACTAAACAGGTTCAGGCACATGGTGGGGCCTGAATAAATATTACTGAGTGATTACATGAATATTTGAATAAAAACGTGGATTCACACAGCTGATCATTACCACCTGAATTGTCTCCACCTCAACCTTAATCTTACTCCCGATCCAACTTGTCATTTTGTATCTGAGGATATGACCCTTGTAGACCAGTAGGTTGTTGCCCATAGTACGGTGGAAAAGAATTGCAGAAGGGAATTGACTGTACTGGGCAGGTTTCTGAAACCTGCCTTGGTGGCTTTATATGGATGTTTTCAATCACTTAGTGAGCAGGTGCACTCCATGTGCTAGAATCCTGGGACTTTTCCAAAGTGGTCAGTGAACCCCATCATTGACCAGCACCAGTATGTTATTCTCTCCTTTTTTTTTTTTCTTGGAGAACCTGGTATCTATTTTTCAATGAACATGTTGCTCTATTTTGCTTATTCTTTCTGAGCTGTCAGGAAGGTGGGAAGACTTTCGTTTGTTCTACATCATCCCATGTGAAGAGAAGAGAAAAAAAACTACCCACATTACAATAGCAGCTTGGGGTTTAATATTGTTAGAGTAAGGATGAGTAATTCTGAAGGCAAAGAGTTCAACTAGGGTGAGTCAATGGAGTATTTCAGTGGATGTCAAATTAGCAGAATCAGCCTGCTTGTTCTAACTCTCACCCAAAGGCCAAGACTCCCCAAAATCTTCATGTTACCTCATCTTGCCTGAACTTTCATGAGCCTGTTTCCTAATCTATAAAGTGCTGAGAACAATATTTATCTGTTAGTATTATTGTGAGGATTACATGAGGCAACATATGCAAAGTTTCTGTCACTGTATTTCCTTCTCACTATACACTAGCCTACACTTCCAAGAAACCTTTAGATTAACCTAGCTGTTGAACCCCCCATTCTAGGCAGCCCCAGGAAGACAGATGGCAAAAAATGTGAAGCCCTGCATCAGAGGGCTTGCAAAAACATAGTAGAACAAAGAAGAAGAAGAAAAAAAACATACTGAACAGCTTCTTGGATAGCATTAGCCCAAAGGTTTGATTTTGCATCTCTAACCAATAGGGAACTTTCTATGTCCTTAAGCATTTTTTCTTCAAATAATTGCTGACTTTTTTTTTTTTTTTTTTTTTCCGAAGCTGATGGAACAGGAAAGAAGGAGGAAAAGAAGCCACTCTTTTTCATTTCTTCAAAGGCAACCCAAATTTGATCCCGTTAGTGAATGGCTCAAGATAAAAAAAAAACTCTACTTGTCTGCTTTCTGTGATTAAACAACTCTTTTGTTTGTCAAATAGCAGGGAGAAGAGAATAAAGGAAAGCTCTTGTCACTGTTAAGTGCTCTAAAAGTGCACTCCCTCCCCGCTCTCAATGGGTCAGGTGTGCCAGTGCCTACAAAGCGATTCTGAAGCTGGGAGGCAATGCTGGACTTCAGCTTCTTAGACTAGGAGAGAAAATGGGATGGGGATGACAGACCCTGAAAAGCCCCCATAGGACTGTGGAATTCTCAAGTTGGGAAGGTTGAAAACTCGTGTGCTCTCCCCCATTTTTCTTCCATGGATATCGCGACATTGGAAACCAGTCTGTTCCATGACATTCTCCATACAGCAAGTCATATTCTTGAACAAAATGAATAAACTGCTCAGAAAGACTTTTGAGAGTCTGGAGGAGGGGTCAAACCTAAGTCCATCTTGCTTCACTGAAATTCAGCTTCAGTTTGGCAATGTGAGAACTTGGGTTTTCGTGGGCGGCAGAAACTTTTTTGTGTAAATTACTCTTAGGTTTTGAAAGTTCTGGTTGGAATATAAAGGCAAAGGTGTTGTCCTGTTGAAAAGGTGGACAGATGTAGCAAATAAAAATATAGGACACCCGTTAAATTTAGATTTCAGGTGAACTAGGATTATTTTTAAAAGTGTAGTATATCCCATGTAACATTTGGAATATCCTTATACTAAAAAACAGAAAGTACTTGGCTGGGCACGGTGGTTCACGCTGTAATCCCAGCACTTTTGGAGGCCTAGGTGAGAGGATCACTTGAGGTTACAAATTCCAGACCAGCCTGGCCAACATGGTGAAATCCCGTCTCTACTAAAAATACAAAAATTAGCCGGGCATAGTGGCACACACTTGTAATCCCAGCTACTCAGGAGGCTGAGGCAGGAGAATCACTTGCACCAGGGAGGCGGAGTTTGTGGTGAGCTGAGATCGTGCCACTGCCCTTCAGCTTGGGCAACAGAGTGAGACTCTGTCTCAAAAAAAAAAAAAAAAAAAAAAAAAGTACTCATTGTTTGTCTGAAATTCAAATTTAAACGAGCATCTTATATTTTGTTTGGCAACCTTACCTACTGACAATTTAACTACATCTCTCATTTCCTGTTTCGTTTTCTTGTAAACAGTATGGGGGATGCAGCAGTACAGGTGGGTATGGATAAGATCAGAGAGCCGTTTAAAGCTTTTGGAGGACATCACTGGGGTGGTTTGATACATAGGTTTTAACATCAGGAAGGGCTAGATTCAAACTCCATGCCTGTCTCTTACTACATGATCTTCAGCAAGTGACTTCCCCCTCCTAAACCTTCTTTATGATAAAATGAGAGTCTTAATATCCAACTTATACAGTTGTTGCTGAGTTGAAATGAGGTGACATTAAAGCACCCAGCACACTGTAACTCCTGGATAAATGACAGCCCTTAACATACACCCTCTAGCAGGCAGTTCCTTCTGCCTGCAATGCCCTCCCTCAACTCCTACTTAGTCATGAGGCTTTCTGCATCTTGCCCTCCTGAACACTTAAAGAATGTTGTCTAAACTGTTAGAAAAGCCCACACACTCTGAGGTATTGCATTGGTATCAGCATCAGTGTTTATAAATGTTTTCCCAACCAGACTAAATTTTTTGACCTCAAGATACCCAGTTTTCTCCATCTCCACAGGTTCAGCATTTAACACAGGGCTTGACACATAGGAGGAGCTGGATATTTCCTAAATGAACATGTTATCAAGCCATTAACACCTTGGCATAAATTATCTATGATAGCAGTTTCTAAATGATAGTCCGTGGTGCAAAAAAATAAAGTCGATGTAAGAGAGTTTCTTACAACGCTAAAATTATTATATTTAAAGGATTGCCTTTTATTTGAGACTATTCTTATTTGTTTAGAGTTTTTTTCTAAAAACCATGTCATTTATGGAACAATTTTTAAAGGTATTTGAAAGAATAAGGAGTTGGCAATCTCTACATTGAGCTACATCCATATCTCTGTATCTGTCCCTATATCACTGTCTCTCTATATTTCAATGTGGAAGTTTCAACACGAAAAATGCACTAGTTCTTGAAATTCACAAGTCTGAGAGCCACTGCTTTATGAAATGAGTAAAAAGCAGAATTGCAGGGAATGTAATCCAGGGTTGGTAAATTTTCACTGGAAGAAGAAGAGAGGAAAGAATTACAGCATGAGACATAGCTGGAAAGATATTTTATCTGAATAAAAAGGAGTTTGGGGGTGCAAAACGAGGAATTTAAAAAGCAAACAAACTTTTTCTACTTCCCAACTCACCTAGGACTGAACCTCACCATCACAGAGCTCAGGAACTTAATTTACTTGAGTCCGAGGCGCCCCCAACTGTCCCTAATCCAGTTGCTCAGGTCAGCAACCTCCTTCAAGGAATAACAATACAGTACAAGGAGGGATGTCCCTCCCATTGACCTCCAAGGACCCTCTTGTCTTTAGAATCCACATCAGGCCACTCCCTCCAAATGAGAACTGCGAGACCAGTGCCCCAAGCAAATTCTGGAAACTCTGCCCTTGGCTTGGCCTCAGAATTACATTTCTGTGAAGACAGTTCCTTCAACCTCTGCAGCTCCATTGACCATGATTCCAGGCATTGTGAGGTCATTCCTCAACCCTACCTCCCTCTGGCCCTCCCCTCTTTGTCCTGGACGGACACATCTGTCACTTTTAAGTCCCTATTGCTCATCTGTCACGGTGCACAACCAAGAAGAGACAAGGGAAGGGGCCAGATGAATGGCCTGCCACTAAGAGGAAGACTTTGACATTTAAAAAATTCTCCATCTCTCTCCATGTGTCCCATTCCCAACTCAGAAATAATAATAATGGTAACAATAATAACTTTATTATTGTCATTGAGAGCTCATCGGGTGACAGGCACTACGCTAAGCACTTTACATACATTATTTATTAAATCCTCAGAAAAACCCATGAAGGAGACATTAGTATGTTACAGATGAAGACACTGAGGCTTGGAGAACTTACATTGACCAAAGAGCTTCTCACACCCGGTAAGTGGCAGAGGGATTGGAAAGCCAGTGTTCCTGATTCCAAATTTCTGTGCTTAACCCTGCCTCACGCTGCCTCCACTCAACCACCTTCGCAGTCTCCTAGCTGTCCACCAAATGAGTTCAAAATTATCTCACAAACCACCTTCACAGTCTCCTAGCTGTCCACCAAATGAGTTCAAAATTATCTCATAGACTCTCAAGAGCCTTCAAAGCCTGATCTCCATCTGCTTCTGCAATCTCATCTCCCAATGGAAGCCTCCTAGAATCCTCCATGGCAGGTATTTTGGAGTCCCCTTTCTTTAAGAAGTCTTTTACCTCTAAGCAGTCTCCCACATTGTTCCTCACTCTGTTTTTCTATCCCAAATATACTCATGTTACAAGCCCCAGTTCAAGTTTCAGCTTTCTTAGCACACCAGGCCCAGTAAGTTCACCCTAATCTTAATCTCATAACATTTAAGGTTTGGTGAACCATGTAGTGTTCCCCACCCATGACCCTGAGTTGCCAATAATCATCCCTTTTGTGTGTTTTCTGGCTTCTCATCTTGACAGACACCCATGGGGTGGGGCCATGTCATGGCACCTGTGTCTCAAATCACCTTACTGGAAACACAGCAAATGCATAGTATTTTATGACTGATCTCCTTCTTGCTGCTTCCTTTCTCTTCTTTCTTCTTACTGTAACTGCACTAGACCAATCTGAGTCAACTGTTATGTAACAAAGTTGTAGAGTCATTTCTTTTTAGCTGCCATGGACTCCCAGATTGAAGGTCACATAACATTAGCATGCCTGGCTAAACCAAGTATGCAACCACAAGGGGAACCTAAGTGCTCAGACCAAGGAGCAGGGACTGAATTAAGACACGGACACCACGTGGCAGAATCCAAGATCCAATCAGATCGAGCTCTGGAATCACCCCATGGTGGAAGCCAGTCAGATCATTCCTCTTGGCATCACCTCATTGCAAGATCCAATCAGATCACATCTCATTACCCTATCCTTATGAAACCTGACTCAGCCCCCAGCTCAGGAAGGCACTGCTTTGGGAGCTATCACCCCTGTTTTCTTTATTTACTGCAAGTAATAAAACCCCCTTGCTAAATCCTCTTTGATTGTGGTCGTTGGGCCATCACCCAACAAGTGCTAGAACCCACCCATTGTGTGGATAACACTATTTCTTCTTCCTCATTCCCTCCTCATCCCCTCCCTTTGGTATTTCCTTTCCTTCTTCTTTCTCCTTTTGGTTACCCTCTGCTTTGCTAAGCATGGCAGGCAGCTGCCAATGTGGCTCCCAGTGATCCCTGCCTCATGATATTTGCAACCTTGGGCAATCCTTTCCCACTGATGCAGGGTGAACATAGTGACTTGCTTCTAATGAACAGGGTACGACAAAGGTAATAGCACGTGACTTCCACGATGAGGTTACAGGAAACATGACTCTCTTTTGTTTAGCACTCTCTTGGCAGCCACTCTTTCTTGTCCTTTCTCTTGCTCTCAGTCTGTTGAAGGCAGCTTCCATGTTGTAAAATGCTCTGTGGAGAGACCCATATCACAAAGAATCAAGGAAGGCTTCTAGCCAACAATTCAACTGAGAATTGAGGTCTCAGTCCAGCAACCACATGGAACCGTGTCCTGCCAGCAACCACATAAGCGAGTCTGTGAAGTGGATCTTTCCAAGCTGAGTCTTGTGAGAGACCCAGAACCAGAGGACTCAGCTAAAACATACCCAGACTTTTTACCCACAGAGTGTGAGATCAGAAGTATGTTGTCTTAGAGGATGATTTGTTAACCAGAAATAGATAACTGATACATTAAGTATCCATTTACTCAAACATTTTTTGAGCATTTAACACGTTGCCCAAGTGAAATGAGGGAACACTTGGGTGAACCAGACATGGTTCTTTAGTTTTGAAAAGCTCTAGCTAGCCTAGTTGGAAACTGGGGAGACAGACAAGTTGTGATATTATTGTAAAATCATACTTTAAGAACTCTAGGCCGGGCACAGTGGCTCACGCCCAACACTCTGGGAGGCCAAGGTGGGTGGATCACCTGAAATCAGGAGTTCAAGACCGGCCTGGCCAACATGGCGAAACCCTCTCTCTACTAAAAATACAAAAATTAGCCAGGTGTGGTGGCACATGCCTATAATCCTAGCTACTTGGGAGGCTGAGGTAGGAGAATTGCTCCAACCCGGACGACAGAGGTTGCAGTGAGCCAAGATCATGCCATTGCACTCTAGCTTGGGTGACAGAATAAGACTCCATCTCAAAAAAAGAAAAAAGAAAAAAAGCCAAAACCAAAGAAACTCTAATAGGAAAAAGAAGAAAGACCTAGTCGAGTTTTTAAAAGTTCTAGCCTAGTTGGGAGTTGGGAAGAGAGGCAAGTTACCAGCTCATCATAATATTTAATAGGAAAAGGAAGAAGGACCTAGCAGAGATGTGTACAAGGAGCATCTTATTCTGCTTGGGAGAGTCTAAGGAGGCTCCAAAAAGGTGAGTGATCTTGAAGGACAAGTGGGAGGTCATCAAACTGGGGGAGTTGGCGGGGGTAGGGAAGAACAGTGTAGGTAAGAGGAACACCATAGGCGAAAACACAGCAGTCCAAAGAGGTTTGTCCTAATTGGGCAAACAATGGAAAGTTTAACCTTCCTTATTCTGATTCCTGTGCAACAACGACAACAAAATGCATTCATTCCACATTTGCTCTGCTAAATATTAACACTCAGTAGCTCACTGAATTCTTATAAATGGGAAAAATGCCCTTTTATAGGCAAAGAAATTGAGTCCCAAAGAGTAGAAGTGACTTGCTCAAGGTCACATAGCAAGTCACTGGCTAAGCTTGAATTTGAATGTTGATATGTCTGACTTTAGAGCTGTTCTCTCGACCATCCAATGCCTGTATTACGTCTGTATTATACATCCAATGCCTGTATTGTGTCTGTATTATAAATCCAATGCCTGTATTGTATCTGTATTATACATCCAATGCCTGTATTGTGTCTGTAACAGGCAACACAGAAAGGGAGGGGCTTCTAGTTGCCACTGAATAGGACAAGTCTCCAAATACCTGTGGACCCACACATTTTTCTCATGGTCTGATATGAAAACAAACAAACAAAAAAGAGGCTGAACCAGTCAGGTTCTCTGTCTGTCCTGAGGCAGCAGTGGAGTGGAGTGGACAAGGGCACAAGCCTGGGTTCAAATCCTGGCTCTTCCACCTACTAGCTGAGTGACTTAGACAAGATATTTAATATCTCTAAGCCTCAGTTTTCCCATCAGTAAAATGGAGAGATAATAGTACCTAACTCATAGAGTCAATGTGATAATCCAAGAAAAGCAGATGCAGTAAGAAGTTGATTGAGTCAGGACCTCAGTGTAAAGTCCACTCACGTAAAAATCTAGTAATGAGGAAATAAAAGAGTAAGGGGGAGAGCGAGAAAGAGAGAGAGACTGACTACTCCAGGCTGGCAGGCAGCCCTACATATTTTCCTCAAATTCTGATGACTTCACAATTTCTATTTTCTCATATTCAATATACCATTTTCTGGAAACAATCTGATGTTGTTGGGGGAGGGGATGGAACAGGAGGATTTATTCTCCATTCCTCATGTTTCTCTATAGAGGGACCTCCAATAGAGTGACATTCCTGACCTCTTGCCCCACTTGATTGGTGCATCTGGAAGAAGAAACTGAAAGCACTCATCTAAGTCATCACTCTCTTGGGATCCACTTGCCTGCAGAAAGTGTGCATTCTGAGGTTAGACGATCAGGCATTGTCCTACTGGTCTGGATGAAGTTGGAGTGAGGGATAAATTCAATTCAGGAGAGTATTCACAAGCTGTGTCTCCAGCAGAGCTTTTTTATCAATAATAAAGGTGACACTTTGATCTTCATCTGACTGAGTCTTCCGTGTCTCCTGTAATTAGTTTTGTACCACTCTGAAAAGGTTTACTTCTCTATGTTGCTCACTTCAATTCTTCATTAAGTCTTCTTGTTACAATTCCAGATAACTATCCTAAGAAAACTTTCTGCAAAGATAGCCCTTCCTCTGGCTTCCTTTTCCCCTAATATTCTGGCTCCCCACCCACCCAGGTCCTGAATCATGGGGCAATTTGGCAGTTTCACTTTATATCCATGCCTTACTCTCTGCCAACCTTGCAGATGCCCCAGCTCATCCAAGTCTTTTCTAATTACTTCTTGGCTGATAACTATTCTTGCAATTTCTTCATGTCTGGTAAATGTTCCAATTTCTGTACTTTGTCTTTCTCGTTGACTACTTAAAAAAGCCTTGGTAACTCTGGTATTTTTGAATCATCATTAATTTCAAGCTTGTCTTCTTTTATTAGCTGTTCTACATTCCCACCAAGAACTCTTTCCTCTTTGATGCATTTGAGAGCCTCCATTTAATTTTCCTTCCCATCAGTGAGCTAGGACTAACATGGACTAACTTACTACACTGATGTCCTTGCAGAAGCAGCAGTAGACACAGCATGAGGGTGGGAGTTCCCAAGGGTAGAGAGCTGGCATTGTGCACCCTCAAAAATCATTTCCAAGGGCTTGCTGCTCATCTGTCTGTTCTGAAATGCTTTCCAAGAATTACTCTTCTGAACTAATGAGGCACAGGAAAAAGTCTCCAGAAGGACACTAATAATGTCCATATTTACTGTGAGAGGAAGGTGGACTGATCAACTAGCTTTCTCCCATTAACATATATGAGATTATTTCCTTTTCTCTTTCCAGGTGAGTTACTTTGTCACTAGCAGATATTTCCCTGGGAGGGTGGGGCATGCAGAGCTGCTTTTGTTTGTTTGTTTGTTTGTTTTTGAGACAGAGTCTCACTCTGTCACCCAGGCTGGAGTGCAGTGGCATGATCTCACCTCACTGCAAACTCCGCCTCCCAGGTTCAAGCAATTCTGCTGCCTCAGCCTCCCGAGTAGCTGAGATTATAGGTGTGTGCCACCATGCCCAGCTAATTTTTGTATTTTTAGTGGAGATGGGGTTTCACCATATTGGCCAGGCTGATCTTGAACTCCTGACCTCGTGATCCACCTGCCTAGGCCTCCTACAGTGCTGGAATTACAGGCACAAGCCACGGTGCCCAGCCTGCAGAGGTATTTTATGGGAGATAAAAGGCAGAGAAAAGGGATGGGTCCAGAGTTTGATTCTCAATAGGGTTGTCCATCCAGTAAGGCATTCTGTGATGATGAAAATGTGTTTGATTTGTGCTGCCTGACGTAGTGGCCACAAACCACATGAAATGTGGCTAGTGACATTAGGAAATGGGATGTTATCCTTTATTTAATTTCAATTAATTTAAATATAAATAGCCACATGTAACTGATGGCTGCTATACTGGACAATGCAGCTCCACAAGATATTATTTTGAGAGTATCTGGGTCTTCTCCTTTTACAGAAGCCATAGCTCTTTGTGAGTCGGCAGATAACATACAAGAAGACAAAGATTAATCTGACTCTCAGAATCTGGGGCCAATGGATGGATGTCATGGATTGTAGCTCCATGCCCATGGGAGCTGCACTCTAGTGGTTGTTTCAAGCAGCGGTCACAGATTGGTAATTTTCAAGCTAAATTCCATCTGTAGGCATGTTTGACTTACACAATTAAAAAATCAATTAGTTGCTGACATTTAAAAGAGAAAAAAATCTTTATGCAAGAGATTTTTGCATAAAGATTTGAATTTTCAGCTAATCTTGAAAAATCAGAAGACTGCCCCCAACCCCATGCACCTGGCAATATTCAGATGGAGATGGGTAGCAGAAGCCTCCTTTACCCAGGGTAGGAATTCTTCAGTTGGCCACAGTCTCCACCACTCCTTGTAATCTAAGCATCTCATGTAGGCATTTGGATTTATTTGTCTTTGTGTCACAGTTATAGGCATAAGCTTTGCTTAGCATCAGACAAACTGAGTTTGAATCCCATTTCTGCCTTGTAACAAGCTGTGTAAACTTAAGTGACTTCACCTTTCAGAACCTCAGCTTCCTTAAAAGTAAAGTGGGGGCAGGTGTGATGTCTCATGCCTGTAATCCCACCAATTTGGGAGGCCAAGGTGGGTGGATCACTTGAGGTTAGGAGTTCAAGACCAGCCTGGTCAACATGATGAAACCCCATCTCTACTAAGAATACAAAACATTAGCTGGGCATGGCGGTGCACATCTGTAATCCTAGCTACTTGGGAGGCTGAGGCAGGAGAATCACTTGAACCTGGGAGGCGGAAGTTGCAGTGAGCCAAGTTTGTGTTACTACACTCCAGCCTGGGCAACACAGCGAGACTCAGTCTCAATAAACAAAACAACAACAACAACAACAAAGGGAAGTGCGGAAGGTCATAGTTGTACTTCAAATGATTGTCCTAATGATTCAATGGAACAATACTTGTAAAACTTTTGATATAGAGGCAGGCCTATGCTAAGTGCTCAATATATGGTAGCTGTTGGAAGGAGAAGGAGGAGATGAAGGAGGAGGAGACAGAAAAAGAAGAGACAGAGGAGGAGGAGAAAGAGGGAAATAAGAGCTCCTAGTCAGTTTCCAAACACATCTAAGACAACAAAGAAGAAAAAGTGCTATTTCCCCAGTGAAAGATTCCCTAACCTCTTCCCAACATAATACCACAACCACCCACATTGTAAACCCATGGGTAGGGGGTTGGGAAGAGAGGGAATGTGTTAATAAAAGCAAGGAAATAAATCAGCTGGACCCTGAGGCCTTTGCCCTTGGATCTGCAACCTTTGCCCTGAGAACCTGGTCTCCTGTTCACTTCTGTTATAAGGTAACAGCTCCCACACTTGAGACCTTGTAACAGAAGCACCAAAGGATGTGGACTTTCTCAAAATCTGTGGGGGCTCAACTCCCTTTCCCACTCCACTGTTAGTAATCAGAAAAGGTCTCCATGTGACATAGTTTGTACATGTGTATCAGAGGAAATCAAATCCTTCTAAGACAAATAGAGGGAAATTTACCAGGTGGCTGTTTGCAAGAAATAAAGACAGAAAACTTGACTAAATTCTCAAGCAGTTATGACCTCAGGTTCCCCATTACACAGTTTCTCAAAGTTGATTAGAGAACCATGTAATTTAGAATATTCTGGGGGAGGACTATACAGGGTCCTGCACCTAGATACTTAGATTTAGTCCATTTTGGGGTGGGGTTGAATCTGTATTTTGTAGTTATACAAGCTGTTTTACCAATCAAGGCACATTAATGATGTAAATGAATAATTAGTACCTGATGAGAATAGCCCAACACACTTCCCACCTCTGGGGAAGCATGAGGATTACTGCAAACTGGGTGGTCAGAAAAGGCCTCTTGAAAAGGAAAGTCTTCCACTGGCTCTTGAAGTATCCAGATGGGGGCCATAGGAGGAGGTTAACTTATTCATGCATTCATTTACCAAATATTTACTGAATACATCTTGTGTGACTAATTTGTTCTAGGTTCTAAGAATAGAACAGTACAAAAGACAGACAACTGGGCATGCCTACAGTTCTAGCTACTTAGGAGGCTGAGGCAGGAGGAGTTGAGCCCAGGAGTTCAAAGCTGCAGTGAGCTATGATTGTGCCACTGCACTCCAGCCAGCCTGGGTGACAGAGTGAGACCCTGTCTCTAATAAATAAATAAGCAAATAATAAAAATGTTTACACTGAACTTAAGAGAGAAAAAAGCTCCTGCCTGTCCTCATGGATTTAGTTGGGAGAGACAGGCAATAAACAAAATACATAAGTAAAATACTTACCTTGCAAGATGGTAATAAGTGCTAAAGAGAAAAAAAAAAAGCAGATATCTTTGGTAGAAACATGTTTCGAATTTGAATGTAAGATGGTGTTACACAAACATGGGTCCCTGTCCATTGGTGAGATCTTGGAGGGAGGCCTCCAACTACAGTGAACCATCACACTCCAGATCTACCCATACATACACACACCCATCCGCCCATCTGTCTACCTGTCATCTATCTATCATCAGTCCATCCATCTATCCCCTCATCTACCCAACTATTCATCCATCCATATGACACCTGTCCATCCTCCATATCCATTTTTCTGTCTTCTATTCTTTCCTTCATTCATTAATTAAACCTACTTATCCAACTGTGTGCACTTGACCCTCTGTGAAGTTCTAGAAATATGAAAGTGAACAAAACAGACATTGTTATGGGCTGAATTATATACTATATTCCCCTAATTCCAATTTAAAAGCCCTAACCCACAGTACCTCAGAATGTGACTGTGTTTGGAGACAGGGTCTTTAAAGAGTAATTAAGTTCAAGTTGGGGTCATTAGGGTGGGCCTTAATTAAAAATGACTGGTGTCCTTAAAAGAAGAGAAGATTAGGACACAGACAGAGACACCAGATACATTCAAGTGCAGAGAGATAACCATGTGAGCACACAGTGAGAAGATGGCTGTCTCCAGTCAAGGAGTAAAATACTTGGATGGATGAATAGATGGGTGGATGAGGGGATAGATGGATGGATCAATGATGGATAGATGACAGGTAGACAGATGAGTGGATGGGTGGGTGTGTATATAGGTAGATCTGGAGTGTGGTGGTTCACCATAGTCGGAGGCCTCCCTCCAAGATCTCATCACTGGACAGGGACCCATGCTTTTATAACATCATCTTACATTCAAATTTGAAACATGTTTCTACCAAAGATATCTGCTTTTCTTCTCGCTCTCTCTTTAGCACTTATCACCATCTTACAAGGTAAGTATTTGACTTCTGAGAAAGGTCTCAGAAGAAATGAAACTGTTGTTACCTTGATCTCAGATTTCCAGCCTCCAAAACTGTGAGAAAATAGATTTGTGTTGTTTAAGCCACCCAGTCTGTGATATTCTGTTATGGCAGCCCTAACAAATGAATTCAGACACCATCACAGAAACAGGTGTTCACAATTAAGAGGCAGAGAAAGACAATTAAACAGACAATTACAATACAAACACATCTCTTTACCCTGCCTGAAAGCCCACCGATAAAAATACATCTATTTGAATTAATCATTGCTCTTTCGTTAATCCCATGAATATTTATTGAGCACCTTCTATGTTTCTGGGTGCTACACTAGGCTTGAGGGATAAAATGACAGATAAGGTAGATATAGCCATTGACTTCAGAAGTTCACAGGCTCTTCTACACTTCCCTGCAGACTTAACACTGATTCTACTCAGACTATGATAAGGACATACAGTGTAATGTGGTAGAATAGGACCGTGGACTTTGGAATTAGACAGACTGGAGTTGGGACCAAATTCTGCTGCTAATAGGTTTTGTGACCTCAGCAAGCTTAACCAGTCTGAGACTCAGTTTATCTCTGAGATGGCCATAACAATGCCCAGATAAGATTGTTGTGAGAATTAAAAATGATCATGAACATAAATTAAGAACTCAGTAGAAGTTTGACATGGTTATCACTGTAGCCTCTGAGGCACAGCCAATCAGAGGATAATAAATATCACAAACGTGGAGTGCTTTCTTGATATCAGAGCCTGTAAGTAATTTGCATGTATCATCTTTTTTAAATGAAGGCAGCCTCTTCCCTACCTCCCAAGCCTTTCCTAGTTTCATTTTCTGTTTTCTCTTTTGTCTACTTAGTTTTTAAATAATTCTCAGGAAAGTACGTAAGTCCCAAGATCGCGTGAAGGAGAAGCTATAATCCTGTCGGGAAAGAACTTGAGTCTTTCTTCCAGTCATAGCTCCCCCATCTCTCCATTTTGGACGCTGGCCCAGGCAAACCTGGAAGACGTGTCTGGAGGGAAGGGGGCTGCAAGACTCTCCATTATATCTGCCGTCATGGACAGCACATTTGATTACAGGTCCCCATCAAGGTGATGCTGTTGTTTCTGTATATGTCACCTCTGCCAGCTTTTGTAGTTAAATTTCCTCTAGCACCGTAGGGAGGTAAGATCTGCTTCCCTTCCTAGAGGCCAGAGACGGGAGACAGCAAAGAGTTTGTTATCATGGAAACCACGTCTCCCCCTGGGTCCCAAGGGGCACTTCTGGAAATGGTTCAGAATTTGATCACAGTCTTCAAACGTGGTTAAAAGCTGTTATTTCCTTGCGTCTGATAAACGGTTGTCGAGAAGCTGACAGTTCTGGTTTCGCTGGGTGAAGATTGGATTGGGGGAGGACTTGGGTCAGGAAAATGGGAACATATAACAGAATGGGGGTGGCAGAGACTCAAACCCCCGCACAGCACCCCAGACTGAAGGGATGGTTTGGAGATGGTCCCACCTTGGCTCCCTGTCAAGAGTCAGAAAGTCAAAGGAACATTGAGGTTAGGTGGAGCATTGAAAGTGACATACCCTTACCTCACAAGTGGCTCAGCTTTAAAGAAAGAAATAGAAAAACCTGGACAAGAATCACCAACTCTGAGGGCCTTGGAAAAAAATTCTCCAAAAACATTTTGAGGGATTGCAAACTCAAATACCTGTAGGAATCAAAAGGAAAATGCCATAGAGTTAAGTTGAAATGAGCTTGGCGAGGCTTTGGAGGAACAGGAGAGCACACACCTTATCTAAAGGGGGTGGCACGTACCAGCTCCAGCCCTGGCCAATTCCCCACTTCTTTAGGAAAAGCCCCAAATCTGGAATTCTAGACAAAAATCTCCCAACATTTAAATGTAAGCTAAGAATTCAAACACTTTTTAATCACATTGAAGGCCAAATAAAACATATCTGAAGGTCAAATCCAGTTTATTCATTTCAGTTTGCAAACTGTGCTATGAATGCTGAAATGAAATCTGAAATTCAAGAAGCAGAGGGGAACTTTATCATACCTCAATAACCATAACAAAAGACACAATAAAAGGAATAGTTATGATTTATTCAGTCTTCATTGTGGTTATACTCTTCCACTGGGTCCTCACCACAACGCCTGGGGTGTGGGAATTTTTACTCCAATGTACTGATGAGGAAACTGAGGCTTGCAGAGGTTAAGACACTTGTCTGAGGTTAAGACACTTGTCCGAGGCCACACTTTGCAAAGTCCCTGCAGATGGAGTAATCATTTCTCCATGTATCTCTGCAGCACAGAAGGCCCCAGACACCTCTTCCTCCTTCCAAATTTTGCCTTGCTATATGCATTAGGCTTGTACTAAAGGAATGGCTTTTAACCAGAGCAGAGGGCATTTCTGACCTCCCTCCAGGCATATTTGGCAACGTCTGAAGACAGTTTTGGTTGTCATAACTGGTGGAGGTAGAGGGTGCTTCTGGCATCGAGTGGGTAAAGGTCAGGGATGCTGCTCAGCATCCTGCAGTGCGCAGGACAGCCCCAAACAACAGACAAATCTCCAGCCCAAAATGTCAATAGCACCAAGGTAGATAAACCGTTGTCAAAAAGAATTAGGGGAGGGAGAGCTGAGGGCTGGGGGTTACTAAGGAGATAAAAAGGAGACAGAGGATACTGCAGACAATACCCGTAAAAGTAGCTGTGTCATCAGAGAACCTGTATGATTTGCTAAGTGTTCTCAACCACACCGTCTCACTACATCTTCACTCTGGCCCCACAGTACAACTTCTTATCACCAGTCCACAAATGAGGATACTGAGGCCCAGAGAAAGAGAGAGACTTTCCCCTAGGCTTCATAAATGGCATTGCACAAATACTTATTGAGTATCTGGCGTATGTTTGTTCTGGTTCAGGGATTTGTCCCTTCTGCTAACACTTATTAAGTATTTGCTTACTTGCCAGGCACATCGCTAAGAATCTTATATTCATCATCTCAGTCAATCTTTCCAACAACCCAGTGGAATAGGTACTCTGTGCATCTCCATTTTTATAGTTGGAGAACTATAAAAATTCTTCTGGAGATTCAGAGAAGTGAAGTCATTTGACCAAAGTCACCAAAATTTGAACCTAGGCATTTATGACTTTGACTCCTGTGATCTTAACCACTTCACTGTCCTGAAGCCTCCCACAGTGATAATCCAATGAGGAAGCATGTATTGAGTTCCTCATTTAGAGAAAATTAGAAACACACAAAACCAATTATGGGCCAGGTTCAAAGCCTCATGCCTGTAATCCCAGCACCTTGGGAGGCTGAGGTGGGAGGACTGCTTGAGCAAAGAAGTTAAGACCAGCCTGGGCAACATAGCAAGACCCTGCCTCTACAAAAAAAAAAATTAAAAAACAAATTAGCTGGGTACAGTGGCACATGCTTGTAGTCCTAGCTACTTGGTAGGCTAAAGTGGAAGGATCACTTGAGTCCAGGGGGATGAGGTTGCAGTGAGCTATGATCATAACACTGGACTCCAGCCTGGGTGACAGAGCAAGACCCTGATTAATAAAAAAAAAAAAAGAAGAGAGAGAGAGAGAGAGAGAGAGAGAGAGACATTGTGGAACACATGCTGACTTCAAGGAGCTTGTGTTCAAATGAAACATCAAGCACATTTACCACTAGCTGTAAAACAAAATGAAAAGTGATCAGGTATCAAGAGTCCAATAAATCACTGTAAGACCAGAGTCTGCAAACTATGACCTACAGGCCAAACCCAGCAGGCTGCCTTTTTTTGTTTTTTTTGGAGATGGAGTCTCACTCTGTCGTCCAAGCTGGAGTGCAGTGGTGCGATCTCGGCTCACTGCAAGCTCCGCCTCCCAGGTTCACGCCATTCTCCTGCCTCAGCCTCCCGAGTAGCTGGAACTACAGGCGCCTGCTACCACGCCTGGCTAAGTTTTTTGTATTTTTTAGTAGAGACGGGGTTTCACCGTGTTAGCCAGGATGGTCTCGATCTCCTGACCTCGTGACCCGCCCATCTTGGCCTCCCAAAGTGCTGGGATTACAGGCTTGAGCCACCGCGCCCGGCCTTTTTTTTTTTTTTTTTGAGGTGGAGTCTCATTCTGTCGCCCAGGCTGGAGTGCAGTGGTGTGATCTCGGCTTGCTGCCACCTCAGCCTCCCGGGTTCAAGCAATTCTCCTGCCTCAGCCTGCAGAGTAGCTGGGATTACAGGCATGCACCACCATGCCCAGATACTTTTTGTATTTTTAGTAGAGACGGGGTTTCACCATGGTGGCCAGGCTGGTCTCAAATTCCTAACCTCAGGTGATCCACCCACCTCGGCCTCCCAAAGTGCTAGGATTACAGGCATGAGCCAATGCACCCAGCCTGTAGCTGCTTTTGAGCCGAGTAGTTGCTACAGAGACCATCTGGCCCATAAAGCCAGAAATATTTAATATACGACCCTTTACAGAAAAAGTTTGCTGGCTCTTGCTGTAGGAGAAAAAAAGAGGTGATCAATATTGAAAATTACCCACCTTGCATGCATCTCTCTAGATCTACTGGTGACTGGTTATTCCCCATAAACACTGGAATCATGACCCCAGGAGATGACAATATAAACAATGGAAATAACAAATTCCGTGCACTGGGTGTTGACTATGTGTGAGGCATAAGGCTAATCCTCTCGAATTCCCCCAACAAACTCATCAGGTAGATGTTATTAACCCCCTTTTATACATGATGAACTTGAGGCACAGAGAGGTTAAGTGGTAAACGCAAGTTCGGTGACCTAGCAAGACACAGAAGCAGGGTTCAAAGGTGGGCATGTGCAGCTCTGAAGCTGTTAGCCACCTCTGTGTGACAGCACACAGCACAAGCCCTGGCTCCTGATAGGTCTTCCCCAAATAAAACTTTCTTCTTCTCTTTCTTGATCAGGGTTCCTACTCCTGCAAATCACTAAGAAGCGCCTGCAGGGCCCAGAAAGGCTAGAAAACTCTTTTCAGAATGAGCCTGCCTGTTTCAGACAACACCTAGCAAGTCCCAAACTTCAGCAGGTTGCAAAGCTGCTAACTCAGCCTCACCTCGGGAAGCTGGTGCCTCTTCCAGACGGACTCAAATGCCTTCGCACCCACAGTGGTCCAGCAGTTGATATTTACACAGCACTTTACAATCTCCCTTGGTTAATCCAATGTGTTCCCTGGTCACTTCCCATTAAGCCAAGTGGAGCCTCCTTTTCACTTGTTCTGAATTAAAGTGTCACTTTTCCCAGCAAGAGACTACAGGTGGAAAGTACAAGCACCGAGCTCGGAAGGCAAGGGAGGGAGACTGGGACAGCCCCGAGTCAGCTCCCAGCTCCTTGCCTGGGCCCGTAATGGTACTGCCACATGCAACCCCTTCCCACACACGAGTTAGACAAAAATAATCCCAGAATCTCAGGGAGTTTTAAAAACTGACAATATCTGGCCTAGCTGGTGCAGGAAAATATTTGAGAACAGCAGTTGGACCTGTAAATATCTTTTGTGGTGTTCCCAGGCTAGCTAATTATACCAGCTGTGCAGCCAAGGCACACCTGGGATGTTTTTGCGAGAACTAGCTCATTGCAGACTGCTGCTCTGAAGTCAGCTGTCCCTGGTCAAGGAGCCCAGAGCCTCAGCTCTTTCTCCCCAGCTTGATTGCAGACCATAAAGGCCAATTGCCTCCCAAGGCGTTCAGTGACTGATAAATTGCTGCCCTAGCAATGGTGAAATGGTTACCTGGCCTCCCTTTGGCTGCAAAACCAGCAGCAAGAGAAAAGGGCACGATGTATTTTAGTAGAAAGGATTTAGGTTTCAATTCTCCAGCTCTGGTTCTCAGCTATTTGATACTGAGCAAGTGACTTAGCATCTCTGAGCCTTGATTTCTTCTTCCAAAAGACATGTTGTCATCTGGGGCTGTCTTCAAGACATAATTAGATAATGCAACAATATATTTTTTAAATTGTAGTAAAATACACATAACATACAATTACCATCTTAACCATTTTTAAGTGTACAGTTTAGCGATATTAAGTACCTTCACATTGTTGTGCAACCATCACTACCGTCTATCTCCAGGATGCTTTTCAGCTTGCAAAACTGAAACTCTATACCCATTAAACACTAACATGATAATATTTTTGCTTAGTGCCTGGAACATTGTGTTAGTCCATTTTGCATTGCTATAAAGAAGTACTTAAGACTAGGCAAATTATAAAAGAAAGAGGTTTATTTGGCCCACAGTTCTGCAGACTGTACAAGAAGCATGGCGCCAGAAGCCACTCCTGGTGAGGGCCTCAGGAAGTTTCCAGTCATGGTGGAAGGCGAAGGGGGGAGCAGGTGTGTCACATGGTGAGAGAGGGAGCAAGAGAGAGAAGAGGGAGGTGCCACAGTCTTTTAAATAACCACATCTTGCTTGAACTCAGAGAAAGAACTCATCATCACCATGAGGAACATACCAAGCTATTCATGAGGGATCCACCCCCATGACCCAAACACCTCCCACAGGCCCCACCTCTAATATTGGAGGTCACATTTCAACCTGAGATTTGGTGGGGACAAAACGTCCAGACCATATCAAATATGTTGAGATTCAGACCTAATTCCCATTAAACAAACAATGTGAGATCTGAATCATGACAACAGCTGAGTTTTTCTTGCAGGTCTGAATGTTTCTCTGCTCTAGGGCATAGAGCTCTTTTGAGGCAGAAATCCGGTATTTGCTAAAGCCTATTCTCTTAGACTGTGAGAAGTCACTTCACTTCTCTGGACTTCACCAAGATGCTCTGAAGACATAAAATAAGTTCAAAGCAACCATCTAGGTGGTGAAGGAACACAGTACTATGGGTCATACAGACCTGGGTTTGTGACCTACTCTGCCATTTGTCAGCTATGTGATTTTAGCCAAGTCATTTATCTCAGATCCTAGCAAAAATGAAACATTCCATGGATGTTTGTTAAATGGATAAATGAATGAATGAGTAGGTAAATGAATGATCTCTCACTTACCAATGAAATCATACCTGTTCCTGGAATATTCTATCAAATAGCAGAATTATTTGCATAGTGCTTTACAGTTTTGAAAATATCTGGGATGCAGTAGAGCTGAGTGGTTCAGGGCTTCCATTTGCATAGTTTCAAATAGACAAATCTGGATTTGAATCCCAGCTCTGCCAGTACTATCCATGTGATCTTGGACAAGTTACATAATCTTTCTAAACCTTAGTTACTCCATCTTTTAAATATGAGAATAATAGACTGTGCTAGCCAGCCTCAAAGATAGCCTCCATTAATTCCTTCTCCTGAAAGTTCAGTTCTTATGTAGTCTTCTTTGAAAATGAATAGGGCTGAACTACACAGCCAATAGGATGTTGCTGCCATGATGGAGTGTGACTTCTGAGATTTCCATAAGGGACACTGCAGCCTTAGCCTCACTCTCTCTTGGATCACTTAGTCTGGGGGAAGCCAGCCACTATGTCAGGAGCATATTCAAGAAGGCCTATGGAGAGGTCCACATGGCAAGGAACCGAGGCCTCCTGCCAATAGCCAGCTCCAACTTGCCAGCCATGTGAGTGAAACACCTTGGAAGTGGATCCTCCAGCCCCAGTCAAACCTTCAGATGATGTCAACCAAATGAGAGAGCCTGAGCTAGAATCACTCAGTGAAATCACTCCCGAATTCCTGACCAACAGAAACTATATATGAGGCACTACAAATTTATTGCAATTTTTAAGTTGCTAAATTTTGGTTACTTAGTTACTCGGCAATGAATTCCTGGTAGACACACCTCATATGGCCACTGTGAAGTTCAAATGAATGTGCAGAGTCTGTCTTGTATGATGCCTGGCCTATAGTAACAGCTCAGGAACTATCACCTATCATTCTTATTTTGAGCCATAGAAAGAGATTATTTGCTTTTTCCTCTGATTCAATAACTCAGGAAATATCTACAAAAATATTCCCTGGAAGAGGCATCAAAAACATCTGTGTATGTAAGTAATAACACAGATGATGCAGATCCAAGAATACAACTTTTCTATTACCCATAAAGAAGATGAAGCAAATAAAAGTCTAAAAGACTAAAAGTTCTTTTCAGAATTACAAGGATTTAGGTAAACCAATGGCAGGAGCTGTGGGACCCAAATTAAACACAAACTATAAAAGTAGAACATTCAGAGCACTGATGGGCACACTATTCTTGTTCCTTACACTTTTATAGTCTGTAAAGTACTTATAGATTTACATCTTTCAATCCTCAGAATAACCCCATAGGATGGTTATTCTTTTTTTCTAAGAAATCTTGTTATAGCAGGATGGTTATTCTTGAGTCCATTTTATGGATGGACCAACTGAGGCTCAGAGAGAATGTAAGTCTACAAACTTTCCAGGTATATATAGTCATCACATGCTTACTGATGGGTTTTAGACCAAGGCTTCCAGTCCTCTTGACTTGAACTGAGCTCAGAGCTCATTCCATGATGCCAAACTTCAGTCTCTTCCTCTTTCTCAACCTCATTTTCTTCAAATATAGGGTTTGGGAGAAACCAGGGACCACATATTCAGGAGCTTAATGCACAAGGAAGTTTATTTATGCAAGAGAAACAAGCTAAGTGCAATCCTCTTGATAAACTTGAGGTTGTTCTCTCTTGGGTGGGAAATGAGTATAGAGAGTGATTTTTTTTAACTATAAGAAAAACAATAGCGCACATGCAACAACACATAACAGATGACACTGAGCCTCAGAATCGGGGAGGCAGTAGGGACTGGTGAGGACTCTGGCAAATTGTAGAGTGTATTCTTTCTTGAGAGGGCACCTTCTGCTTAGCTCTAGCCAGATGTGACCATGCAGGAACGTAAGCCTGTAAGGCTGCCAGATCACCTAATTTTAAAGAGAAGCTCAAATCTGTATTTTATATAAATTCTCTCCAAGTTTAAAAGCCTGTTTAAAGAATAGTAAAATTGAAAGAAAAGAAAAGAAAAAAAAACCACGGTATAACTCAAACATACCCATCTACAGGTCAAATTCAGCCCATGAGCCACCATTCAGTGATCCTGGACTGGCAAATGTATAAGATTTCTTCCTGCTCTAAGACTGGGGTGTCTTTATCAGTACTCAGCATGCACTGTTTGATTACACAGCATACTGGGCAGCCTTATAAATATTCCAAATTGGTTTTCATGTGCAGATGTGAACTGTGTCCTCAAATAGATCCTAGACTTGCTGAGGACAGGGACCAGGTCCCTGGCTTGTTGGGGTCTCTGTTTCTGACTCCCGGAATGAGGGTTCATCTCTGACTGGAGAAGAGAGTCAGGCTGAGTGATTCTCCCTGAGCAGTGGCTCTGGATGGCTGTGAGACTCACATCATTTGGGGGTCTGAGCTCTGGATCTTGGGAGGGCAGCTTCCATCACTCCCGACATTCTAGGGAAGTAAGGCAAGGGAATCAAGGTTAAGTACTTCCACTAACATCTTGTCTGCCAGATGTATAAATTAGGTCTCTGTTTCCTTGGAGAATCCTGCCTGCTGCTGGAAGATGTGGCTACTTTTGCAGAGGAAAGTGACTTCCTTCAAATCATCCCAAATCAACAGGCAGGTTTCTCTGGGTGTTCTCTCCTTGGGGTCCCCAATCCATCACATCTGTGGCTTTGGATGATATAGTACAAACTCACACAAGCTCTGAGGACCTCCCTTCTTGGGTTCAAATCCCATTCACGAATTGGCACAACAGATTAGAACCGAAGCCCTTGTGTCTTATTCAAAACACTCTTGATCACACCTGTGCTTATAATGGTGAAGAGTCTGGTTTTTTAAATTTATTTTTTATTTTAATTAATTAATTTTTGAGACAGAGTCTCGCTCTGTCGCCCAGGCTGGAGTGCAGTGGTGAGATCTCGGCTCACTACAACCTCTGCCTCTCAGGTTCAAGCAATTCTCCTGCCTCAGCCTCCCAAGCAACTGGGACTACAGGTGTGTGCCACCACATCCAGCTAATTTTTGTAGTTGTGGTAGAGATGGGGTTTCGCCTTGATGGCCAGGCTTGTCTCGAACTCAAGTGATCCACTCCCCTCGGCCTCTCAAAGTGCTGGGATTACCACTTTGCCCAACCAAAGGTGTGAACCACTTTGCCCAACCAAAAATGTGTTTTCAAAGATACAATTCATGGTCTCCGCCCTCAGGAAGTTATAATTTAATGGAGGAGACAAAATAAAAAAGTTTAAACAAAGGTTTAATACAGATATGAGAAATTATGGTCCACTGCAGTAAATGACTATTAGCAAAAGAGTTGTAAAAAAAAAAAAAAAAAAAAAAGTGTTATAAGACCAAAAAGGAGGAGGAAAAGAGTGCAGTAGATTCATGCAGGAGGGTTAAGACCTTAAACATCATTGAAGCTGTTTGCAGGGCATGGGACTTTTTGCAGGGAATGGAGGGACATCTGTGAAATTTGTTATGTTTGTTCCCATGGAAGAGTACAAGATAGGACAATGGTTAGAAATACAGACTTTGGAGTCAGACTCAGATATAATCCTGATTTTGCCACAGAATCCTTAGTTGCAAGTGAAAGACACCAAACTTAGTTGATGTAAGCAGAAAGAGGCTTTACTGGTTCACAGAATAGGGAGTAACTCACAGAACAGATCATAGAAATTAGGGAAATTCTCAGGACATGAGAAACTGAAGGTTCCTAGGATTGTCTGACTCTATCCATCTTATTTCAACTTTTCTCTGCTCAGCCTCACCCTTTACTGCTGCTGAAAGGCTTTCTCCACTTGGTAGGGCATATGCCACCTGAAAGCTCTGGATAATACCCCTTGAGTTCCATGACCTTAGCCAATAGGCTATTTCTCCTGCAGCTCCAAGTAAAAAGTGCTAGGGAAAAGCTCTGATTGACTTTTCTTGGTCACTTGACTCTCATGGGTCCTTTCCAGTGACCAGAGGAGTATAGTCCTATGATTGGACAGGTTTGTATCATCAATAGAGTTCTGTGACTGACAGTTTCATCAGAACCACAGTAGTAGAGAGGATGGCAAGAGAGACTTCCACTACCCCAAGATAGACAGGATATTTATCAATGCTTTGTTTGGGAAAAAGGTCTTAGAAATAATCTAGTCTAATGTTACCTACACCTGGATGAGTTTGTTAAAGTTCAGATTCCCAGTCATCACCCAAAGTCAGGGATTAGAGCCCAGAAAAAATATATTTTTAACCAGCTTTCCAGATGATGACAGTGATCAACTAGGTATGGGAATCACTGGTCTATCCCAAATCTGTCATTTTACTGAGGGAAAAACTGAAGGCCCACAGAGGAAAACAATTCACCCCAAGTCACATATTCAGGAAGAGGCAGAAGAGTAAGACTAGAGTTCACACACTTTGCAGTCCCTATAGTATTAGTCTGTTCTCACCCTACTAATAAAGTCAAACCCAAGACTGGGTAACTTATAAGGAAAAGAGATTTAATTGACTCATAGTTCCACATGGCAGGGGAGGCTTCACAATCATGGCGGAAGGCAAATGAAGAGCAAAGTAATGTCTTACATGGCAGCAGGCAAGAGAATTTGTGCAGGAAACTTCCATATATGAAATCATCGGTTCTCATGAGATATATTCACTACCATGAGAACAGTATGAGGGAAATTGTCCCCATGATTCAATTATCTCCACTTGTCCCCCAACCTTGGCACATGGGGATTCTTACAATTCAAGGTGAGATTTGGGTGGGGACACAGCAAAACCATATCACCTATCCATTCCTCTTATAGCTCATTGCTTCCCCAGGCTGTTTCAGTGTCTCCCCAGCCAGAGAAAGGAGTATGAGAGAGGAAGCAGAACCCTATGAGCCATTCTCTTCCTGACCTTCCTGCAACTGGATTCGACTCCCAAGCATGAACCATCCCAACACATACACATACAGTTAGACACTTCTCTAGTAGCTGTGCCCCCTGCCCACACAGCTATAATCTGGCATACAGGAGCCAAGGTGGGGAAGGATAGAGGAGTGGATTGTAGACTATTTGGTGTGATATAATGGACTGGAGATAAAGGCAATTCAGGCTGGGGAAACTGAGGAGCAAAGGCCTGGAAGCAAGAACAGGTAGGAAAAAGGCAAAGAATGGAAATATCAGTGTTTTGGGATGGGAAGGAGAATGAAGAGGAGATTGGAACTTAATAAGGCTGGGGTATGATTGGAAAGGATTTAATGACACATTCCCAGATAAGGAATCTGGCAAGAAGAAGGGATTTTCCACCTTTTGAGGTTATGTTTATGCCCATATAAACCCAATGAAATTTCTTTTAAAATAGAGGTATTGTTTAATAGCTGTGCCTATGTACATTCAATGGTCTGCCACATACAAAATATAAGTCATTTTTAGTTTTTAACAGTTCTATATAATGATCAAATTCCATCATTAGAATTTTGAAAATGTTTAAAATAATGGTATTATAGAGCCAACCCAAAATGTTTTCCTCGTAACACATACCCTGTGATATGCACTTTTCAGAAAGTGTTCAGTGCTGGGAAAAAAAAATAATAAAGTCGGGAAATTCTGCCATCCCCAGTGTCCCTCCTGGAAAATCTCAATGATGATTAGCATATTAAAGTATCTGAGAAGTCCTACAGGAAAGATGCCTACTGAACTTTGTTGAATTCAGTGTCTCGAACTTTGATCATGCAAATCCTCTCTTGATTAATCTTATAAATATTGTGCTACAATGGAGTCAGTTATCCTGTCCCTTCCTGGGCTGAGGGGCGGGATTTGCATGTCCCCATTGTATTCCTACTAGGTAAATCAGACAGGAAACAAAGGGCATGGTGTCACTATAGAATAGTGACTTTACTTTAAAAGAAATTTCACTTAATACCTTACCTACTTCCCCAAGGCATAGGAATATATGTCTTCATATACAGATATGCATTTGATAATTTGGAGGTAAACACAAAAATGTAATAGAGCACTGTACAAGAAAAGGATGGGGAAAACTGTTGGATTAATTTTGCAAAAAGAAGATTCACTCCCCTGTTTATCTGGCTTCCAGCATCTGGTGTTTGCCTGTAGCATTTTCCTCAATGGATCACACCTGTCTTTTCTTTGCTGGTATCCCCAGTGTGGAATCCTAACATGTACCACGGACATCTGTTGTTTGGCCTGACCTGTATTCATTCCCCTTCTTCTGATGAGAGCATTGGTAATCCACCCTCTTTCCTATCCTCAGGTTGTGATTCTGTTAGGGTTCATACCCCTTTGCTTTCCAAGGATGAATGCAAGACCCAGGTGTGGCCAGTCAGCATATTCTCACTGGCCATCATGATGGATTCAGAGATGGGTATGTGACCCAGGCTGGTTCAATGAGATTCGACTCTGGAATTTTACTGGGACCATCAATAAAGATGATATGGTTAGGTTTTGTGTCCCCACCCAAATCTCATCTTGTATTGTAATCCCCATAATCCCCATGTGTCTAGGGAGAGACTTGGAGGGAGGTGATTGGATCATGCGGTGGTTTCCCGCAATGTTGTTCTCATGATAAGGAGTGAGTTTTCACAAGATCTGATGGTTTTATGAGTGTCTGGCATTTCTTCTGCTTGCACTTCTCCTTCCTGCTGCTTTGTGAAGAAGGCACCTTGCTTCCTCTTTGCCTTCTGCCATGATTATAAGTTTCCTGAGGCCTCCCCAGCTATGCTGAACTGTGAGTCAATTAAACCTCTTTTCTTTACAAATTATCCAGTCTCAGACAGTTCTTTATAGTACTGTGAAAGGGGATAGTACACAATATTTATTCTTTTTATCTTGCGATTGGTTGACTGGAGGGATATATACCTAAGGCAGCATATGTCCTTGGAGAGCCCACCTGAGAATGAAGACAACAGAGAACAAAACAGGGCTGAAAGATGGAGAGAAAGACTGAGTGCAGATGATTTTGTTTGCACGGGTATATTCAGCTGTTTCTGAAGTTATTTTCATCTAAATTTTGTATTTACATGAGCGAATACAGTTTTATCTCTTCAAGCTAGGTTTCACTCTTTAAAAAAACTCCAAGCTTCTGCTAAGGCATGTATATAGTTTGTTGTTGTTGTTGTTGTTGTTGTTGTTGTTGTTGTTGTTGTTGTTATTAGAGACAGTGTTGTGCTCTGTCAGCCAGGCTGGAGGGTGGTAGCATGATCATGGCTCACTGAAACCTTGACCTCCTCAGCTCAAGTGATCCTCCTGCCTCAGCCTCCCAAGTAGCTGAGGCTACAGGTGCATGCCATCAGGCCTGGCTAATTATTTTCTTTTTGCTTTTTGTACAGATGGGGTCTCACTATGTTGCCAAGGCTGCTTTTGAAGTCATGGCCTCAAGCAATCCTCCTGCCTTGGCCTCCCAAAATGCTAGGATTACAGACGTGAGCCACCACACCCAGCCCATATATATAACTTATGAGGTCAGAATCATCCAGCAAAATTTTACTGTGCAATTATTATGTGCCACACTCTGAGCTATAAATGAGGGCTGGTGGTACAAATACAAATAAAACATGTTCTTACCCTTAAGTCATTTACCACCTAGTGAAATAGAGGCAAACACTAAAGCAGATAATCTAATACAAGGTGATGCATGCTCCAATTGAGTTATATACTAAGTCTCAAGGGAGAAAAAAAGAAAAAGAAATCAGTGGAACACAAGGAAACTTTTGGAGGTATCGGATATGCCTATTACCTTGATGGTGCTGATGGTTTCATGGGCATATGCATATGTCCAAATTCATCAAGTTGTATATTAAATATGTGCATGTTTTTATATATTAATTATATCTCAATAAAGCTTTTTTTTTGTTTTTTTTAAAGATGAGTCTACCTTGAATGGAAATAGCTGGGACCTATTATCCTTCTCATGTTTAGCCATTGGCTTGAGCTTCCCTCTCGAAGGACAGGACCTTGGTTCAAATGCTGAAGGAGTTAACAGTGGAAGGCTGTTAGCTAACCACACTTCTTACAACTCGGCAGCCAGTGCTTTCTCTGAGGGAGATCTGAGCAATGTATCTCTGTATCTGCCGCAACTCCTAAATGAAAAGAGGTGTTTTACTTTCTTTTTTTGTTCCTGGCCATATAAATAATCCATGTCCATTGTAAAAATGAGAACATAGAAAAGTAAATGGAAAAAGGTAAATGCCACCTAAAACTGCTAGTATTTTGGAAAATATTCTCCCGTATATTTTTCTACACACATATCTATATTTTATGTAAATGGCATCATATTATGATGTATTTTTTACAGCTGACTTAAAAAATCTTATCTTTTTTAGTCTTTTTAAAGATTCTTAACATCTCACTACACCTCCCTGCCCTTCCCCCAGATAACTGTTATCAATAATGTAGTGTGTGACCACCTTATACCTTATAGACACTTAAGAGTTTTAAAAGTGCTTTCACAGGCCAGACACGGTAGCTCATGCCTGTAGTCCCAGCACTTTGGGAGGCCGAGGCAGGCGGATCGCTTGAGGTCAGGAGTTCAAGACCACCCTGGCCTGGCCAACATGGTGAAACCCCATCTCTACTAAAAAAAAATAATAATAATACAATAATTAGCCAGGTGTGGTGGCATGCGCCTGTAGTCCCAGTTACCCAGGAACCTGAGGCAGGAGGATAATTTGAGGCTGGGAGGCGGAGGTTGCAATGAGCCAAGATTGTGCCACTGCACTCCAGCCTGGGTGACAGAACAAAACTCTGTCTCAAAAAAAAAAAAAAAAGTGCTTTCACATAACACATTTTTTATCACTCTGACAAGTGCCTTCTCAGATGGCAAATGCAAACTCTGTTTCTCCATTTCCAGAGGAGAAATCTACAGCCCAGAGACATTAGGTGATTACTCAGTAAAGTCACTCAACTTGCAGATGACAGAGCCAGGATTCCAAGTCCTAGACTTCTCATCCAGGGTCCTTCCCTTTAAATGCTGTATCCCTAATACACACACAGCCTCCCTTTCTGCTTGTCTAGGTGCACCTGGCTCCTCACTGTGGCTGGTAGTGACTGGTAGTATCAGGTAGCGACCTTCCCACACCAGGAAGCAGTCACACTAAGCTCTGACGGTCATTCGTCAGTGTCAGGGTTGAGTGATGATTCTTGTGCTGCAAGTGGGGGCTTTTACTGCAATGCCATAGTGCAATGTTAGCAAATCGGCATCTATCGACAGATAAGAAATCCAGCTATGTCAGTTCCTGTGCTCATAACACAGCCTCACCCTCCAAATAGCAGTGTTCAGACAGTAGCCGAGTTTGTTGTTGTTTCAAAATTTCTCATTTGTTCTGCATCTCTATAGAGCTGCAAACACTAGGTCTATTAAAAGAGCACGGAGACAAATCATAATATAATGTTAGCAGCCCCTATTTATAATCCACATGAGTTGCTTTGGCCAGTGAGTAGTGTAAAATGTGCATGTTAAAATGTGAGGAGTTTCTTTGACTAGGTTCCTTGATGGAAATGTATGTGTGCCAATTAAGCAACAGTTATCAGAGATGACCAGTGCATCTAGTTAGATGACTTATTTTCAAGCTCACAGGCATGAACATGCAATGACAAAGATCATGGGTTCCAATATCAACCAGACCTGAGTTCAAACACTGGTCCCTTCACGTCCTGATTTTATGACATTGGGTAAGTTATTCAACTTTTCTGACCTGTTTGCTCCATGGGTAAAATATAATAATGCCAGCCTTACAGGTGAGGACTAAATGAGATAATTTGTGTAAATTTCTTAGCACTGTGTCTGGCACATAGTAAGTGCTTGACAAATATTAGTTGTTTTAATTACTAGAGTAGCAATTAATTAGCAGTAATAATTACTAATACTACTATTACTTCATTACTACCATTATAAACTTAAGCGTTACAGATAATTCTGGGGACAGAGGATTTCCCCTAATTCAGGATATCAGCTCTCCCAATTAAGCTGATCTAAGTTATGAATCTACACCTTGTGAACACTAGTTCACTTCATTTTACATTATTAAGTGTATGCTCTCTTAATCTAAAGTAGCCAATGTTTTAGCCAATATTTCACAAAATGTAAAAGTAGTAGACCCTGCAGATATTAATACTTGTTACTAGAAAAAAGGAATTAGTGATCAAACAAATTTGGGAGATACTTGGTTCAATGAAAACAAGGTAACATCAGTTTCCTTCCTGCAGGACTTGACAGAGCCTTTTATATTGCCAAAGGACTTGTGCCTCTCTAAGAAGCAGATGTAATACTGTATTAATTATGACATTTTCAGTTGCAAACGGTAGAAACCCAAATGAATTCAGCTTAAGCAAAAAGAGTATTTATTTGTTCATGTAACTCTAAGTCCTAGGGTTGCATATGCTTTAGGCTAGCTGGATCCAGTTAACTCTTTCCCTCAACTTCCCTTCACCTTCCTCCTGTTCTCTCTATTCTCTCTCCTCTTCTATTGAAACAGCTTTTCTCTGTCTGGCTTCATTATTGGCTTTTGCAGTTGACAGCAATATTGCTCCACAGAAATCTCAAGCTTGCAATATATGATACAGAGAAAGAAAATATTTTCCCCAATTTACCCATTTGGAGTCATGGACTCATGTCTGATTCAATCTTTGTGGCCAGGGGTATGCAGTGGTATGATTAGTCAGGTGAAAATAAATTAAGCAGAGAAGAGGAGGCAAGGCATTTCTCCAAAAGAAGAGTTGATGACAGACACCATGTATTCACTCTGAATATTTAACATTCCATCTTACATGCCCAGTAAGTAATGCTGACTTTGCACAAACCCAGTCCCAACACACGAAAAGAAAATCACCATTTTGAGCTATCTTTTTTGAGTGTCTATTATGTGCCTGTTACTGTTCATGGAACTCGGATACAAAGATGAATGAGGCACAGTCATCATCTTGCAGGAGTTCACAGTCTAGAAGGCAAAGCTTGTAGACAGACAGTAAGCAGCCAAGTACAATGCAACATCCCAGATGTTATAGCAGAGGTATAATGAACTGCCATAGGAATACAGAGGAGAGAGAGAATCAATCTGCCTTGATTATGACAGAAACATTTCATAAAGGAGAAGACATTTATGTTGAGGATGAGGCCAAGTTTGAGAAGGGCAGGTTATTCTGGCATAGAGAATTACCTAAGAAAGTCTGTACAGTTTGAGAGCTCATTGCTTAATTTGGAATTGAATGATAGTTGCGTGATTTTAATACAGCCTACACGGTCAGCCAAGAGATGAGGAACCGTGGAGCTAGTGTTGACTCCTCAATCACAGGTCATCTCTTCTCCCTCAACATCCTTCCTGAGAGCTTTCTTCAAACTATATGGATGCTGCTGTTTTGTGTCTACCCGGTAAGCTTCCTTATCCCTCTTTCTCTTTGAAAAGACACTTTTTCCAGGTCCACAGGGGTTATCATAAGATGCAGTCTAAGCCAATCACATTCTATGTTTTCCTAATTACTATGATTGGTCTAGGGGTAGGCATGTGACCCAAACACAGCCAATCATGTCTTATCTTTGCTTTTTATGAAGAGATATTTGGAGAAAGTTAATGCTTTTCTTACTGTGGGTAAGCAACTGAAAGAAATGGACATGGGACTGCTCCAGTATTCTTTCATGCTGCTTGCTATTATAGCTTAAGTTGGGTTTCTGTCCCTTGCCCTCCAAAATGGTCACTTTCTCCAACATTCACGTGAATGCTGCAAAACCTCACTATAAGTTCTTGAAAAGGGCAGGAAGCCTCTACTACATGGGAGGAAGTTGTGTAGCCAGTAAGTACAGTCGTTGGAGCCCTGCCTCAAAACCCTATCCTGCTCCTTCTCAGGGCTGTGATCCCTTTGAGAACTGGATGTCAAAGTCTTTCAACACAATTCTTCCTTGAGTCAAACCTCACTCCCCCTTCTTACTTGCATCCCTGCCTCCCCTTTTTTCACCACCTCCAATCTACTATTCACACTGCAGCAGAGGACCCTTTGAGAACTCAAATCTGACCAGGTCACTTGTTGCTAAGACAAAAGTGTAACATCTGCAACCAGGGGTCCTAGTTCTTCAAGTTAGCCTATAGAATCCTCCAAAGTTTGGATTCTGACCACTGTTCTAGCCTCATGGCTTAGCACCCTCTAAACCACAGTTTTCCCTTCACCAACATTGAGTGGCTTCTACTTGTCTGTACATACCATTTGTCCTACTCTATTTGTGTTGCTATGTCAAAATACCACAGACTCTGTAATTTATAAAGAACAGAAATTTATTTCCTCACAGTTCTGGAGGCAAAGAACTCCAAGATCAGGGTGTTGGCATCTGGTGAAGGCCTTCTTGCTGTGTCCTTACATGGCAGAAGGCAAAAAGGCAAGAGAGAGTAAACCCCCTCTGTCAAGCCCTTTTTATGAGGACACCTAGACCCCTTCATGAGTGAGGGGAAAGAGCCCTCATGACCTAATCACTTCTAAAATGTCCCACCTATTAATCCTATCATATTGGCCATTGAGTTTCAACACACGGGTTTTGGAGGGGGCACATTCAAACCACAACACCATTTTTAGAGCCTCTTCTCTTGGGAACATCCCACTCATCCATTAAAATCCGGCTGAGATACCTTCTTCAGTTCTATGTTAGGTACCTCAGAAGGAATTGTATGTACCTCTATCCCTACACTTCTATCTGCTTTATGATTGTATGCTTGGGTGCCTATTACCCCATGAAGAGAAGAGCTCTGTTTTATTTGTCTTTCTCTCACAACTCACATCTAATTCATGTGCAAATATTGGCAGCTGTACTTTTAAAACTTTTAGAACATACTCCAAATCTAACCACCCAATATCACCACCATTTACTAATATTGTCTAAGCCACCATCATCTACCACTTATGTTATTGCATCAGCCTTGTAACAAGACCTCCTTGATTCTGTCCTGGCCACCCTTAAATCCATAGCAAAATGGCAGCCAGCAACCTTTTAAAACGTAATTCAGTTCATGTTAATCCTCTTCTCAAAACCTTACATTTGGCTTCTCATTTACTTGGAAAAAGATTGAAGTTTCTAAAATGGCCTACAAGGCTTTATATGATATGGCCACCTGTTTCTTCCTCAAATCATCGTTTACTACTCTATTCCCAGCTCATGCCATGCCAGCCCCAGTGGCCTCCCTACGGTTCCTCAGGCATGCCAGGGTCATGCTCCTGCCTCAGAGAGTACACATTCACTATTCCCTCTGCCTGGATTGTTCTTTCACAAGGCTTCCTTCTTCGTCTCCTCCAGGTCTTTTTGCAAATGGCACTCTTTCAGCCAGCCCTTTTTGGGTACCGTATTTAAAGTTTCAGCCCCCTTTTCAACATTTCCTATCCTCTTTTCTTATTTTCTTAATTGTATGGCATTATACCACATATTTTCCTTGTTTATTTGTTTTATTCATTGTGTGTATCCCGAATCCTCTATCCCCAGAAGATCAGCTCCCTAATGGCAAGAGTTTTGAGTGTTCTATTCATTGATATAGTCCCAGTGCCTACAACAGTGCCTGGCACACAGCAGATGTTCATAAAATATTTGTCAAATAAATAAATGAGCAAATTAATAAACAAATTATTTGAATACCAACTGCCTAGCAGATAGCAGACAGGCAATATAATTTATTGGGTATATTCATCAACTAATGAAGTCTTCTGATATGTCAAAATGAGTTTTTTCCTAGTGTTATCATGTTTCTCAATCCTCTTCTTAAATTTCCAGGTCTCCAGTTTCCAGGTCTTCAATTGTCCATGGGGATTTGTGCCAGTCTCTGACATGATTCTGTAAATGTCTTCTCCAGTGGTAAGAACAAAGAGTCTATCAATGAGTAGTTGGCAATGAAGAGTCAAATTCCAACTAACAAAGCCTGGTTCCCTTTAGGAGAGTCTGTCATTCTTAGTGACACAAAGCCAGGCAATGCCAAAATTCTCTATCACAAATTTCTGAAATATTGGGCTCAACACTCATCTTCATACAAAACTAAACTCTTTGGATTCTGGGCCATTATAAGGAGGGCTATGTGGAGTGAAATTGATACTGAGATAATCACCTCAAAATAAATGGGAAGTATATTTGAAAACAAATAGATTTCCATACAAATAGAGATATACACACAATATGTCTCCATTCAGCCTTTATGAGACCCATGGATAGCTTGGCATTAAAGAGAATGAGTGGCGTGAACAGCGAACTTTATAGTTTGTAATAAACTTTCATATGCATGATTTCATTTGGGTTTCATAAGTACCCTGTGAAGAAGAAGTATTATTATTTCCACTGGGGTAGCCCATATTATTGTTCTAAATTATTTGCTGTCTTCTCTGTAAGAGAGTTGGTATAGGACCCTCTAACTTCCATGTAACTTACACTGCCTTTCTGTGGGAAAAGTGTAACATTCCTAACCCCAAGGCAAATAGAATATGAGCACTGGTGATTACAGAGTATATCCGAGCAAAAGCTTAAGAGATCTTGCATGACTCTGCCATCACCCTTTATCCCCTAGTCTCAAAGCCAAGATAGCAAGCAGGTGCTTCTGCATCCTGGACCCCAGAATGAAAATCTACATGGAAAGGAGCCACAGAACCATAGCTGAGCTCTGCTTTATAGCCAGAATATGATATGAGTGAGAAATAAATATTTGTTTCTGTAAACCACCAAGGTTTGGGGGTGGAGGTGCTCTTTGTTACCATAGCATAACTAGCTTATGCTAACTAACATACCCATTTTACAGATGAGGAATATAAGGCTTAAAGAGATGAGTGACTTGCCCAAGACACTCACCTAACAAATGACAGAGCCAGCACTCAAACTCAGGATGTCTCAGCCCTAAATCCATGGTCCCTCTTTTAGATCATTCTGGTTTGAGCACATGTCTTTTTCTGCACATCTTCTGTTAATAATCTGGAAAACTAAATGGTATCAGACCCCAAGATGTTTTTCACCAAGGAGAGACCTTTCTTCTCTCAGCCCCTGCCAACTCAGAAGAGAGCTCTGAATTTCGGTTATTTAGGAAAACAGAGTTGGCTCAATATAGCTGTTTTCACAAACTGATCTCTGGAAACCATCCCAGCCCAGGGTAAAATATAAAATTTAATCACAGTGGGAATTTAGCCAACACCTCCAAGCTTCATTGACTGCTCCTCTTGTTTCTTATTAGGGCTCACTTGTTTATCAGAAGCCATTGGATGGGCCTGAAAGTGCTCTAGGAGACAGGGTCAGAATATTGGCTTTATTCTGTCCTTTTATTCCTTTAGACCTTTCCTAATGTTCTCCTAAGGACAGAGACAGCTGGAGACATCTGGGGTCCCAGGCAGGCTTGCCACTAGACTAATATTCCTGAACATGTACAAGCTACATACATATAACTTCTTCATTTAGGGCATGGTTTAGGGCATAAACATTTCATTCCCAGAAGGTAAAATCTGGGCCAAGGGTATCAAGCATACGAGGAAATGATCCATGTCACCCAGGCAACCTGACTGTCCAGTAATGTTTCCAAGAATTCTGAGAAACAAATATCCTTGGGCACTAATGGTACACAGTAAGGCTGGTCGTGGCTGGAGCCTGCTTATAATGGGTCAGGGAAGAAAAACAGAAGTTAGCTTGAAAGCCCTACTTCCTTCTTATTTTTAGATCCTCCAGCATGTAAGAAAGTCCAAAAGGAATTCAACTAAGTGTAGGCTTGGTTATTAATCCAGAATCTATGTAGGGATATGCAAAAGAACAGTTATCTAGTTAGCAGACATTGGCCTAGCATTTATGACATGCCAGACACTTTTCTAAGCACTTTGTAAATATCAACTTATTTAATGCCAAAACAACCTTCAGAGGTATAAACTATTATTATCTCTATTTCACAGACAAAGAAACTGAGGCACAGAGAGGTTAAGTAACTTACCCAAAGTCCAAGAGCTTGAAGGAAAGAGGGCAGACAGGGTTGGCCCCCGGAGTCTGCCGCCAGAGTCCATACGCTTCACCTCTGTGCTGTGATGCTCCTAAGATGTCATGTAAGAATCAGATCTTGGAAAAGCTGTGAAACTGATGACATCTCTCTGGCAATGATATACTTTCTCTTTCAGTTTTGACTCACTCAGGATGAGAGGGCGAAGACCCTGTTGCCCAGGCTGGAGTACAGTGATGCAATCTCAGCTCACTGCGGCCTCTGCCTCCTGGGTTCAAGCAATTCTCCCACCTCAGCCTCCCAAGGAACTGGGATTACAGGCAGGCACCACCATGCCCAGCTCATTTTTTGTTTGTTTGTTTGTTTTGGTTTTTTGTTTTGGTAGAGATGGGGTTTCACCACATTGGCCAAGCTGGTCTCGAATTCCTGACCTCAAGTAATTCACCTGCTTCAGCCTCCCAAAGTGCTGGGATTACAAGCATGAGCCACCATGCCTGGCCTTGTTCTTGAGTAACTTCTAAACTGTAAATTCCCAATATGCAGGAATAGAGCTACCCTTTGCACCACTGTATCCACAGCATTGAACGCAGTGCCTAAATTAGAGAATGCCCAGTGTTTGTTAGAAAAAGGAAGCATGAAAGAAAAAAGAGAGGAAAATGGGGGGGGGGGGGGCGGGGGAGAGAGAGAGAGAGAGAGAGAGAGACAGAGAGAGACAGAGACAGAGAGACAGAGAGAGAGAGAGAAGCTATTTATTTAGTTTTCAGCTAGCCTTCATCTAATTCCCAGTTGTGGGTTAGCTTGAATTGTTGCCCCTCCTAGGGATGTTTAGAGATACTCTCAAAGTTTACCTGAGAGGCACTCTCAAAAGAAATAATAGTTTCAGAAGCTGATGTAGGTTTTGCCCACTCTGCCTCTTTCCTCTGCAATATTTTTTCTGGCTTTCCACATCCCGTATTTATTGTTGAACTTCAGCACACACACACACATGCACACACACAAACACATACACACACACAGGCTTACACAACACTGTTTGTACAAGTAGCTAGGCAATAGGACCTCATCTTCCACCATTCTTTTCTGTCCCACAAAGAACTAGAGGAAGGACCAAGGAGGAGGCATCACTTTGGCTTCTCTGGTTTTGACAGCAGGGATGCCCACAGCTCCAACCTCTTCTCTGGCCACGAGAACTTCAGCTAGTAATAGCACTTAGCTACAGGTGAAATGTTACAGAATTTGAGAATGCAATAGCCCAAATAGACTTGTTAGATTATCTTGCCTGAATTTGTTTTTGACAGTGCCTTGCTCTGTCACTCAGGCTGAAGTACAGCACGCAATCACAGACCGCTTCAGCCTCAAACTCCTGGGTTCAGGTGATCTTCACACCTCAGCCTCCCAAGTAACTGGGATGACAGACAGGCACCACCACACCTGGCTATTATGTATTTGGTTTTTGTGGAGACAGGGTCTCGCTATCTCTCCCAGGCTGCTCTCAAACTCCTGGGGTCAAGCATTCCTCCTGCTTTGGCCTCCCAAAGTGCTGGGATTACAGGTTTGAGCCACTGAGCCTGGCTGAAATTCTTAATCTGAGACCCAGAGAGTTGGCTCTGGGGAGTCCATAAGTATCCCTCTCAGGTCTCACTCTTCCCATTATTCTACACTATCTTCCCACCCTCATGTCTTTTCCCATCCTTTCCTCAGTGCAACATCTTCAAACAAGGTAGTATAGCATTCTAGTTCAAAGTTCTAGAATCTGATTAAGAGAGACTGGATCAGTTCCTTGCTCAACTAGTTACTAGCTGTGAATCTTAAGTTCATGTCTTACCCTCTCTGAGCCTCAGCTCTCCCATATATATAATGACAGTAAGAATAAAAGCTACATCATATAATTTATTAAGGAATCAATGAGGTAATGCATCTAAAGCACTTAGCACAGAGTTTGGCACATAGTGAGTATTCAATAAATACTTATGATTATCTTAATTCCTCATGCTTTGTCCACACTCTGCCTTGTTCCCCAGAAAATAGCAGCATCATGTTTATGACTTCACTTGATTTCACTTGTTTTGAGAGTCAGAAATAGCCTTCTCTTGTAACCCTCATTTGGAAAGCAATTTAACTCCCTGACATTAAAAATTAAAATATAAACAGCTCAGAGCCTGATTTAATGGACAATTAAAAATTAAATTAACAGTTAGTAAGTGATGAGCTAATTTTGTTATTGTAACCACATTAGCCTCGTGCTTTGAGGAATATGAAAAGGGGGAAATGGGTTCCTTTAAAAAATACAGGCAAGAAATGATTTAAGCTCATATATCATAGCCTTGACAGATTCATTCTTTGAAGCCACTCGCTCTAAAACCCAGTGTCTGATGCTCATGAAAAAATGTTTAGATGCCAAAATAATGAGAATTAATGATCTGGTAGAAGGAAAAAGATATTAAAGTAATCTTTGATTGCAAGATATAGAGGAAACAGCTGGGTAAAACAGCCTGGGTCATCGTACCCCATGCTGGTAGGCAGCCTCTGGAATAAGCAAGGGTTTTCTTACTTGTCTTTAAACACATGGCTCTGCCAAAAGTGCTAATTGCAGGTGTCAGGTCTGAGATTGTGCTGAGATTCTTACACTGAGCTCCAATAGAAGGGGAAGATGAAAAACAGCCCTGCTGAGGTGTTTCAGCACCCTGGAGAGTGCTTAGCAGACGGTAGGGCAGTTAACTTTTTTGGAGAGAGCTTCATCTCACTCCAAAAAAGTCACAAAACTCCCCCTTTCTTCTCCTGCCTCTTCTGTTCTGACTCCCCTCTTTTTCCCCAGGAAACTGTGCTCTCAAAGCTCTTATCACTGTATTATCCTTGCATTTTGATGTGTCTATCCTTTCTGCTAGTTCATAAGGTCAGTGAGTTCAGGGACTCCTATCTTGTTTGCCATTAAATGCCAGCACACATCATAGTGTCTGGTATACAGTAGATGATCAATATTTGTTCTCTTGAATTGATTTAATGCTTTTGAGCTAAAAATGTGTCCAATCTCAGATGTTAGGGACTCTTAATCCTGCTCTTCCTAGAGGCATCTGCCATTTGAATACAGGGATTGGAGATTGCCCTACTGAATCTAAAGAGATGGTTCAAGTGTGGTGTGATTCCAGGCATCAAGAAGTGACCAGAGGCAAAAAGGATAGTGTTGGGGGGTGCTCCTAAGAATTCACCAAACCGCAGCTTGTAGATGTCTATCTGCTCCGATTACATGCTGGACTGACTTCAGTGAACAGAAACTGTCTTAGGAGCAAAGAACACCACTCAATTCTTAAAATGTGTGAAGTGTCTGACAAAATGCGATCTGATGCTGATAAGATGTGATCTGAATGGGGCGGCCTTCTGCCATCCTTCTGTCATCACCTCTGTTGTTTGAGATCCCCACTGTTACAGTCTCTGGTTTAGAGAAGAGAACATTTGTTGGCTTTTGGTATGCCCCCCACCTCCGGCCCACATCCATTGCCTCTGGCTTTCATAATAGTTTTACAGTTTCTTTTGGGAGAATTTTCTCTCCTTTGATGTGTGTAGTCTTAATGATACCGAAAGTCAAGGCAATTTTCCTCCCCCACCCAAGAGTCTATAGCCCAAGGGTGACCAATCAGCCCTTTCCCGATGTAGCTTTTGTGGATCTCGAGTGTAGTGTCATAAGGAGGAAAAGGCAGTTGACACCACTTCTTCCAGAGTGACACCCTTTCAAGAAAGTGGTCCACTTTACACTGCCAATATCAGAGCATTCCTTTCTTCTTCTGCACGCGGTTTTCCAGCCTTCTCATTGATTCTGTGATCCAATATCCTTCTAATATCATTCTAATAAGTTCACTTTCTGCTTAAATTAGCCTGAATCTGTTTCTCGATTAGCTTACAGGATCTCTAATTGATGCTGTTGAATTGAGGAGCAAGAGGTAAGGCAAGAGGTGAACGTCACCTGGGCTTTCAAACTCTCTTCCAGTGACAGATAATTTATCACACTTATTACTTAGATTCTTCCAAGGAAAAGAACCCAAACGAATGTAATGCCTAGTGAGAAAAAGGAGGGGGAGAAATTTCAGTGTAGAATCATGAAGATGACAAGCCCTAGAGGTGGTGAAAAGCCGAGTGGAGAGAGCTGCCAAAGGAAACAAATTCTGTGCCTCTTTTGATTGGCTTCAGCCTCAAGTAAAATATATATATTTTTTATTTTAATTTTAATTCCAATAGTTTTGGGGGAGTTCAGGTGGTTTTTAGTTATATGGATAAGTTTTTATGGATAATTTCTAAGATTTTAGTGCATCTGTCACTTGAGCAGGGTACACTGTACCTAATGTGTAGCCTTTTATCCCTCACTCTCTTCCAACCCTTCCCCCTGAGTCCACAAAGTTCATTACATTATTCTTATGCCTTCGCATCCGCATAGCTTAGCTCTCACTTATACGTGAGAACATATGATCTTTGGTTTTCCATTTCTAAGTTATTTCACTTAGAAAAATGGCCTCCAGCTCCATCTGAGTTGCTGTAAAAGACATTATTTTGCTCCTTTTTGTGGCTGAATAGTATTCCATGGTGTAGATATGGCACATTTTACTTATCCACTCATTGGTTGATGGGCACTTAGGTTGTTTCCATATCTTTGCTACTGTGAATTGTGTTGCTATAAACATGCGTATGCTTGTGTCTTTTAGATAATGATTTTTCCCCTTCAGCCTCCAGTAAAATAAAAGGTTCCAACAAATTTAACCTCCAGTAGGGAGGTAGAGATCCTGCATGTCTAACAGCTCTCAAAAGGCCTTCCTGATACAAGTCCTCCTAGAACCCAGTTTCTCTGTCTCATTTCCCAGGGGGCCTGGGTGCTCAGTCACAAGTCCCCCCCACCCCTTATCTCTATAGACTGGCCCAACGTCACAAGCGACATGGAGAGGAAACCTCATAGATATTGCAGGGATACCGTGTCTGAAAATCCCGTGACTTTCCAATGGCCCACAAGTCAGGAAACAAATTGGAGGCTTGTAAAATTTGTCTTCTACCTTTAATTGACAACACTCACATGCCACAAAGGTAAGAAGTTCTGTTTCTGAATCCATTATTAGGCAGAGTCTATAAAAAGGAACAAGAAGGAGCAAAGAGAGGAATAGGGATGTCAGTCAGTGCTTATTCCCATACACCCATTTAAGGAAACTGTCTCACATCCCCTATGGCTTCAGCAACCTCCTCTCACCTTGCCAGCCAATTGGGGCATTGTATGGACTCTGTGACCCAAGTATGATGGATCCAACCTGTGGCCAATGGCTTAGGACCTGTATCATCTGGGATGAAAAGATCTCTTTAGCCAATCAGATTCCTCTGGAGTACTGAGCATTATTAAGCTGGGAAACTGAGATAGCATAAGGGCTGAGGATGGAAAGACACCTTGAGGCATGGCAGGCAAAATCATGAATAAAACGAATTTCTACATAAGCCAAAAAGAAGAATATGAGGGAAAACATAATCGAGAGAAAGGAGAATCGAACAAATAATTAGAGAGGACAAGAGAGAGAGAATGAAAGAGAGACTGGTTCCTAAAACAGCCGTAGGTGCTGACAACTTTCCAGTTCTAATTACGGTTCACAGCTCCTAATAATAAACTGCTTTTTAAAAAGGTAACTTGAAGGAGTCTGTGTCTTGCAACTGAAAGAATCCAACTGAAACAAAGGAAATCCAGCCACAAAGATCGAGGAGAATATGTGAACTAATCCCTATTTTCTCTGACCCTAGCTTTCAAGCCAGAAATGGATCTGTCTAAAATAGCCTCTGGTGCCTGGAGCATGTTATATGTCTCACATTGTGTGCACCATACACCATTTGAGCCTAATGACAGCTCTGTGATATAATTATGATGAAACACATTCATTCAACAAATGTGCTCAGATCCTGCTATATATATCAGCAGCATTCTTACGGGAATGAATGAGGAAATAAAAGAAAGGTTAAAGAATCATAGACCCTTTCCTAGAACAGGATGTCAGCTGTGGACAGAAGTATTTGCATTGTGCAAATGAGAAAGACCAAGGTAGGGCATAGGTGCATTCAAGTTCACATAGCTAGTTAGTCAAGAGGATGAGATATGAACTCAGGTCTTTGAAACTCATATTTCTCAACTTCAACTGCAGCAGGACCATGCTTTTTCCATGGCTATGACCCCATCAGGGGCTGGCAAACATTTAGTTAGAGAGCCAGATAGTAAATATTTTAGGATTTGCAAGCCATATGGCCTCTGTCATGACTACTCTGCTGTTATAGCACAAAAACAATCTTAGTTAACATGAAAAAAAAAAAAAAAAAGATGTAGCTGTGTTCCAATAGAACTTTATTTACCAAAAAAGTGACTGGCTAGATTTAACTATGGTTTGCATAGTTTGCCAAGCCCTACTAAATAAATCCCTGTGTACTTGAAGGACCCTCCCTGTACTACAGCATTGAACCCTTTGAGTCTCAAGCACTTTAAAGAAGACAAAGCCGTATAAGTCAAGTAACATTTAGGTATTTTATTAACCTTATGATGCTTGACTGATTAGGCCATAGAAGAATATTTGCCATCCCCAACTTGACTTAGAAATGGATCATTTCACATAGATAAAATATTTTCTCCAAGAGCCTCTCAATATTCCAGTTGCCCATCACCATAACAACCCACACTATATAATGAAAAGGTAGAAGCAATAACAAATAAGGGAAGAATTCAAGCATTGACTTCTCTGAATATAAGTTTTGACATTTCAAGTTATGCTGCTAACAGACCAGTCATCAGTGTCTTCAAGCATTCTGCATTTCTTAGATTCTTATAATGTAAATATATCTGTACTTTCCTAAAGGCCAGTAGTCATATATCAAGAGTTGTAAATTATTTAGAGTATACACACTTACCAAGAAGAAAACTAGGTCTCCATCAGGGGAGACCAAAAAAAAAGTAGAATCGGACATGATATACTAAAAATTAACTGAGAAAAGCTAATAGAGGACATTATGTAAACATGGATAATTCAGCTTCATGCAAATTCCTGGTGGGGAAGATAAAGGGGAAGCCAGAATATATTTCACATTTTTCTGCTCTTGGAAAGGATGCATTCCAATTCCATTTGAATATTAGGCTGTTATGACTCTTCTATCATCAGTGCCCATCATGAGTGGGGAGATGACAGATCTCTGAACGTAGTTACATGTTCTCCTCCCTTCTGTTGGGTCCCCAAGTCAGAGATTATCAGGACATAGTATCCTCACCCACTGTCTCAGCCTTTGGAATCCCCAGTCTTGAACTCTGTGAAAGGTGAAAGGTCACAGAATAATATTGACAGTTTTCCCCCTGGAATAGCCTCCAGAAATATCCTCTGTCCTGTGGCTCCCTAAAAACCAGGAGCAAAGCAGTTTTTAAAAGCCCAAATCAGTTCTGCTTGTGGTGCTATAACTCTGGAGGAAAACTGTATCCCAGGAGTGTTGTTTAGAATTCCCAAACCTATTCCTTTCCAGCTAACATATCCACTTAGTTTCAGACTATTCTTTCCCTCCTTGCTCTCGGGGGCTTCCTTGATGATGCTAGAAAGGAGAAAGAGAGACCAAGAAAGTACATCTGCCTGAAGTTGTGGGTCACTGCGGGGGCTGCCATTTCAGCCTTTCAGGCAGTGGTAGCTCATGAATGTTTTATTAAATACCTTCCTTGGAATGGTTCTTAATGAAGGAAAATGGCTGCTCTTTCAAGAGGCTACTACGAGTGTCTTTTCCGACTTCATGTTTATGGGGTTTTCCCTTTTCCTTGCTCATGTCTTGAAGGTAGCAAACAGCAATGAAGATAATAATAATTATAGCTGACATCTACTAAGCACTTACTATGTGTCATGGACTCTGCCAGGCATTTCTACACCCATGGTAGCATTTAATCTCTAGAAAAGCATTTGAAGTATGTACCAGAAGCATCTCTTACCATATTACAGTAAGGCAATAGAATATGGCCCTTAATAGCATGAACTTTTCCTGAACAAAATTCTTTGAGTTCAGATCCAGGTTCTCTATTTACTGAGCAATCTTAGGCAAGTGACTTAATCTTTCTTGTTTTAATCACCAATTGCTGTGTAACATACAACCCCACAACCTGGTAGCTTAAAACAATGCACATTTATGATCTGACAGCTTCTGTAAGTCAGGAATGTGAGCATTGCTTAGCTGGATCTTCTTATCAGGCTTAAATCAAGGTGTGGACCAGGGATTTGGTTATCTCATTGGTTGACTGGGTGAGGATCTACCTTCAAGCTCACCCGCATCTGGCATCCTTTAGTTCTCTGAGGGTTGTTGGACTGTGGGCCTCTGTTCTTATAAAGCTGTTATTAAGAAACCACCTTCAGGCTCTTGCTACATGAACATCTACAAGTGGCAGCTTGCTTCATCAAAGCCTGCAAGCTGAGAAAGCAATCAAAAGAGTCAGTTAGCAAGACAAAAGTCACAGTCTTCTGTAACCTAATCGTGGACGTGACATCCCATCATATTTGCCATATTCTATTGACTAGAAGCAAGTCGCTAGTCTAGTTCACATACAAGGGGAAAAGGCAAAAAAGAGCATGGATTCTAGGAGGTGAGGATCACTGGAGACCATCTTAGAAGTCTGCCTTCCATACTGGGTCTCAATATTCTCATCTGTAAAATGGGGACACCAGTACCTACCCCAAAAGGTTGTTACATATAGTAAATGGCTGTTATATGCATTTACTAGGTTGGGGCCTGACATATAGAAAATGTTATTAAAGTGTTTGTTATTATAATTAAAAATAACAATGAGAGTTTAATTCACTTGCCCAAGGTTGTTCAGCCAAACCAAGGTCATGCCCAAGGTAGTGCCACTAGCCCAAGGTCATGCCAGAGTGAGGAGTGAACCGAGGTTATATTCACCAATTCTCAACTATGTATTTAGGGATGCAGCAGTGAACAAGAAAGACCCAGTTTCTGCTAACATGGGACTTCCAGTCTAGAAGAAAGAGACAAACATAATCAGGGAATTACCCAAATAACTCGGTGTGGTAAGTGCTACAAATAAAAATTCACCATACACTAAGACAGCACACCCGAGTCTGCACAAGAGGGGTGGCTAACCTAGTATGGCTTATCAGGAAAGGTTTTCTTAAGAATAAGACACTCTAGGCCCGGCACGGTGGCCCATGCCTGTAATCCCAGCACTTGAGGAGGCTGAGGCAGGTGGATTACGAGGTCAGGAGATCGAGACCAACCTGGCTAACATGGTGAAACCCCATCTCTACCAAAAAAAAAAAAAAAAAAAAATTAGCTGGGCGTGGTGGCGGGCGACTGTAGCCCCAGCTACTTGGGAGGCCGAGGCAGGAGAATGGCATGAACCCGGGAGGTGGAGCTTACAATGAGCCGAGATCGCGCCACTGCACTCCAGCCTGGGCGACAGAGCGAGACTCCATCTCAAAAAAAAAAAAGAATGAGACACTCCAACTGGGAGTGAAAGAATAAGTAGGATTTGGTCTGGCAAGGGGGAAAGGAAGCATGCTTCAGGAAAAGTGACAGCCTCTGAAGACCCTGGGGCAGAAAAGATGCAAAATAAATGACATTCTTCTCAAATCTTCCTCCCTAGTCTCTTATCCACATTCTGTATTTCAAATGACAGATCTAATACCACTCCCTACAAGGAAGTATTCACGATTTTCCTTCTCTAATGTCTGAAAACATGGCAGCTGTTTTGCCAGAGCATTTGTATCCATCTTGGAAGGGACCTATAACACCATCTCTCTTTTTTTTTCAGTAAGTTTGCTTCTGAAGTGGTTTTCTAGCTACTCAACTGACCTGGAAACTCGCAGAGGATAAAGTTCATAGATCTCTCACCTTTTCCTCTCAGGAATGTTCACAGTTGAGTTTGGGGGCTAGGAGAGAGCGTTGAGAAGGAGACTTTGCTCTATACACTGCTGCACCTTTGAATTTTATAACATTTGCAGATATTACTTATTCAAGAAGGTAAGAGAGATTAAAATTTATAATGAAAAAAGAGACAACGTTGTTGAGTTGAAAATGCCTGCACTTTGGAATCAGACACATACATCTGTGCCCTGAGATTCTAGCTGTGTGATTCTGGGCAGACGTTTTACCCTTTCAGAGCCTGTTTCTTCTTCTGTAAAATGGGGATTATTCCACCTTCCTTGAAGGATTAAATGAGATATGATAACCAATGCACCCAGTGAAATATTCAGCACATAGCAGGGACTATGATCTTACAATGCAGGCCAGTGGGGCCGCTATTATCTTTAGTAATCCTACTGGGATTTTAGATATTTTAGTTCAGACTTTTTCCTGCCCATTTCCCCCCTCTACTTGCCAGTGATGGGGATTTTCTTGTGCTGACTTGTTAAGCATATGTTTCAGGTAAAGGAAGATTGCCAGGCTCTTTAAGGATGTACAAGGCAGAACTCAAGCAGTTTCTCCCGTGGTATTTTTTATGGAGCTGAGCAAAAACAAAGCCATATAAGGGACAAGGGTTTAGGCAAGAAGCCAGGTTTCCACCCCTGTGTGAGTTCTCATGTTGGGAAAGAGGTCTGAGCAAACCAGGGACTTGCAGTGAAGGACACTGAGGAGCTGAGCAAAACTTATATAAAACAATGGATTTTTCCTATAGATCACAATTCCTTGGAACAGGGCTATCTTTTCGTTTTTGCATCCCAAAAGTCTACCCCAAAGTGGACCCCTCATAAACAGTTATCCAATCACTGATTCATCCTGGCAGCTATTCGTCCAGCCCTCCAATTTGTCATGAGCCCCAAAGTTCTTCAGTTCACCGACACTGACTTCACCAGTTAACACTCAACTTTGCGCCTCCCCACACAGGTGGGTTTTCTCACAGATCTGTTCTTCAGAGTGGGGTTTCTACATGAGGAGGCAGCAGTGCAAAGATGTTAAAGACTCACGCACTAAAATCAGACACCTTGATGCCAATCACCTCATCCCTGCTACCTCCTAGATGTGTGACCTTGGCTAAGTCATTTCACCTCTCTCATTTTTAGTTTTTGGAGACAAGATCTCGCTCTGTCACTCAGGCTGCAGTGCAGTGGTGCAATCACTGCTCACTGCAGCCTCGACCTCCTAAGCTCAAGCAATACTCCCACCTCAGCCTCCAGAGTAGCTGGGACCACAGGTGCATGCCCCCATGCTTAGCTAATTTTTTTTAATTTTCTTTTTTTTTTTGTAGAGCCAGGATCTTCCTATGTTGCCCAGGCTGGTCTTGAACTGCTGGGCTCAAGTAGTCCTCCTGCCTCAGCCTCCCAAAGTGCTGGGATTATAGGCAAGAGCCACACACCTCTCTAGCTCTTCATTCCATTCCCCCAAGTGTACAATGGAACACTAAACAAGAGCTCGGTACTTACTGTCACTTACCATGTACCAAGTGCTGAGTGAGTACTTTACACATATTATTAAAGGCACCTATTTCATACCATTATTATGCAAACTAGTTAAGAGTCAACACAGAGATTGGCACACAGTAAGTGCTCAATAAATGCTACTTACTGGTATTATTATTCTCCACTTGGGGCATGAAGTCTTGTTTAATTTCTACTTCTTGATCTGATACCAGCCTGACACCCAAGACGACTTGATGGATATTGCCATCTTCCCCAAAAAGATGAGTGATCTTTCTAGCCCTAAAGCCCAGGTAAAAATCATGGACATCAGTGTTCTGCGTTTGTGGATATATGGATATCCACATTTTTGGCAATAGGTATTATTATAATAATACTAAAAAATTTGCAGAAATGTATTTTGGTCTAATACCCACTGTAATCCCTTTGGGCAGTGTCTGCTGCTCTTAGGGATATGCACCTTAAAACTCTCACAAGCAGAAGCTGATCTCTTCCTCAGGAGGAACTTTCGCCATTGCAACTGTTTTCCGAACTGTTAACCAAAGCATGGTTAAATAACATTTTTCTTTGCTTATAAAAATGCTGCAGAGATAACTGGAGACAGAAGCCCCACTCCTCACTTTGGAGCCCCACACATTACGCACAATCCCGCCCTGATGACAGGGCCCCCCACTCCCTAAATTGCTCCTAACCCCTCTCATCTCCTATTGTGCATTACCACCTCCACTACATTGCAGTATTAATTTGATTTATGACCCAGCCACCCCACCTGAGGCCTGGGAAGATGGCTCCCCTCCGATTGCTTCCATCAGCAGTGTAAGTGGAAGGTAATAAAAACCCATACGTGGCTCAGACTTTCAATTTCAATTGGAAATTGAAACTGTGCAATATGATTAAAGTTTAATCTGCATCATCAATAAACATGTGTGCGAAAGCAAGGAGAGCTGCTTTCTCTCCTGGTTGCAGGCATGGATTTGATGAGCGCGTGTCTGCTGTCTCTTGTCTAAGCAAAGTATTTACTGGAGTTGGGATTATACACACTGACATACGTGCACGGGCATGTGGGAAGTAGATATATTTGTACAGAAAGATAAAAATCATCACAGGGACATGACTGGGAGAGAAAGGTTGCCCATGCTCAGATGAAACCAGATTGAATCAATAGCTCTACAAGGAATTGCAAAGGATTCAATGGTTTTTCAAGGAGTACTAATATCCATGTATTCATTCATTCATTTATGAAGTATTTATTGAGTGTCTACTGTGTTAGACCCTGCACTCGATCCTGGGGTCATAATAGTGAGAGGGGTAAAAGCAGACAGCCACGGAACTGCTCTCATGGAACCTACAGTAATGGTTGAGAGGGGTGTTTATCAGATAATTAGGCAATTAAATGTAAACTTGCCCCTCTATTAAGTGCCCACATGGAGAGGTATACAATTCTGCTAGTACTGTGAAGAGGGAAACGTGACCTATTCTGTGAAGTTAGGAAGAGCTTCCTGGAGTTGGTGATGACGGAGCTGAGGTCTAAAGAAAGAACAGACCCAAGAGGCATCCAGCCACAGGAAGCCACATGTGCAAAAGCCAGGAGGTAAGAGGAAGATCCAGGGAAAAGGAGGCAGAGTGGCTGGAACAGAGCAAAAACAAGAGGCTCAAGGTGAGACTGGAGAGGTGGACAAAGAAACTACACTGGGCTTTGCAGGATGTGGCAAAGGGCCTAGATTTTTTTTTCTAAGTACAATGGGAAGCCATCAGAGGGTTTTAAACAAGGCAGTTATGTCATCTTTTTAAAAGACTGCTGCATGGAGAAGGAAATGGAGGAGACAAGAATGGATGGGCAAAGACCAATAAAAGAGGCTATTTCTGTGATCTAGGGGAAAGGCAAGGATAACTTGGACTACTTCCTGACAGTGGAGGTGAGAAGTAGGAGAACTTTCTCCGCGGTGAAAGTTGATGCCTGCCCTTTAAATACATAATAAATGGGCTCATCTCATCTCCATGCTAATGCATTCTGCTCAATATGCCTCTATCACCGCGGTGAACTCTCTCAACCACAAACTGTTCAAGAAAACATAAGCCATTCAATATGCACTCTGGCCACTTTGCCTTTCATCTCCAAACTTATCTGGGTCTTTTTTTTTTTTTTTTTTTTTTTTTTTTGACAGGGTCTTACTCTGTCTCCCAGGCTGGAGTACAGTAGAGTGATCATAACTCACTGCAGCCTTAAACTCCTGAGCTCAAGAGATCCTCCTGCCTCAGTCTCTCAAGTAGCTGGGATTACTAGTGTGCACCACCATGCCCAGATTTTTTTAAAAAATTTTTTTATAAATGGGGTCTTACTATGTTGTCCAGGCTGGTCTTGAACTCCTGGGCTCAAGCAGTCCTCCCATTTTGGCCTCCCAGGATGCCTGCATTACAGGCATGAGCTTACCTGCTTACCCATGCTTACCTGCATCTTTACCCATGCTTACCTATTTCTGTTCTTCCTAAGAGTAAAAGTTAAATGGTGTTTGCTCTGGCTTCCAGATCTTTGCACACATTATTCCTTCTGCCAGGAGCATTCTTCCCTCATTCCTCTTACTCGCTTACTTGTACTTATATTCCCAGTCTCAGAGATATTTTTCTGCAAATTCTTCTTGACCCTCTCTGCACAACTGGCATAGACACCATGCCTAATCGTCTGTTTAGTTAGCTTTTCGCCATCAGTAGACTATGCAAACCTTGACAAGAAGGCCAGGCCTTGTTTCCCATTATATCCCTCATTGTCCTATACAGTGTTCTGTGCAATGCATACAAGAAGAGCTCAATAGATGCACGTTGGATGATGGCAGAGCTCTTCCTTCTTTCAAGTGCCAGCTCCTCTCCATGTGCTATTGATACCAATTATTCCTACTTCAGAATGACCTTGTTCTATCAATTATTCCTTCTCACTCCTACATATTCAAGCTCACCAACTTGACTATATCCTCACCCACAACAAGAAATTCCTGTTTCCCCACCCTAAAGAGCACTGTCATTCGCTCCTGCCTTCCCCCTAAGAGTAGAAGCTTCCCCCAACTTTCTACTGCTCAAATATCTAGAAAATATAGTCTAGATTCACTATTTCTATTTCATCATCTGTTACTTCCTTTACCATCTGGCTTCCATCCACACAGTTCCATCAAAATAGCTCTAATGATCCCTGGAGACCTCCCAATACCAAATTCAATGGTTACTTTTCAGCTTTTACTGTATTTGGCTTCTTGGTAACATTCGATGCTGTTAACCACCTGCCTTCTGCTTTAAACTCTATCTCTTGATTTATGCAGGAATAATTCCTGGCTCTTCACTTACATCTTTGATGGCAATTTCTCATTTACTACTCTTAATCGAACTTCCTGGGTATTTCATGCCATTTTACAAGGGAATAAAGTAAGGCTACAATAAGCTACATGATTGTGAATATGTTTCAAAAGTCTTCATCTGTTGGTGATATTCACCAAAGTATTTTTGAGTGAAATGATACAATACCTTGGAATTGCTTTAAAATACTCCGGATGTACTGTGTGCAGTGTCTCATACCTGCAATCCCAACACTTTCAGAGGCTGAGGTAGGAGGATCACTTGAGGCCAGGAATTAGAGACCAGCCTGGGCAACAAAATGAGACCCCCATCTCTACACAAAATTTAAAAATTAGCCAGGTGTGGTTGTGCATGCCTGTAGTCTCAGCTACTCAGGGGGCTGAGGCAGAAGAGTCACTTCAGCCAGGAGTTCGAGGCTACAGTAATCACACCACTGCACTCCTGCTTGAGTGGCAGAGTGAGAGCCTATTTTAAAATAATAAATAAATAAATAAATAAACTACTCCAGATATAGTCAAGTATTATTCATATAATTTTTAAAGGTAAGTATAGTTGAAAAATAAAATAAAAATTATATGCCTTACTACCATTATTCCATTTTAGAAACCCAGGTCTCCTTAGAACTCCTAAAACCAATGGTCTTTCTACCACAAAGACGGACGTACTTCAGGTGATCCAGGCGAGGGCTTAGTCAGAGTCAGGGCTGATAGAGTTTCTGCCTTATTCACGGAAGGCAATGAACCACGGAGTCTCTGTTTTCAGCAGACTTGGCATTTTGGCTTGGCCCTGCCAGGATCCATACATGGGCCTTGAATGGCATGTTTGTCCATGACAAAGTGAACCTCTCCATGTCTGTAAACATACTTAGAAAATAGACTTCAGAGGTTGCAGTGAGCCGAGATCGCGCCATCGCACTCCAGCCTGGGAGACGAGCAAGACTTCGTCAAAAAAAAAAAAAAAAAAAAAAAAAAAAAAGAAAGAAAGAAAATAAATAGACTTCTCTAAGAGAAGTTGTAACTATCAAGGAATTTTAAAATGTGATTTGTAAACAGAGGCAGCATGGTGCCACAGTGAAGAACCCAGGCTCTCAGGTGAGATAGACCTGGATTTAAGCCCCTTCTCCATGACTTACTGGCTAGGTAAACTTGAGCAAGTCACTGGGGACCTCAGAGCACCAGTTCCCACGATGCCATTTGGGGAGAGCAATTTCCTACCCTGCAGGATTATGGAGAGGGTTAAAATGTAACAACTAGAACAGAGTAGTTGTCCCTGAATTCTTATTGGGAGGTAGTGGACAAATGGGAGGCAGGGACACCTTGGTCCTTTGTGGCCCCTCTTTCTTCTTCCTGCGCATCTCATTCACTCAGGATGATTTGCAGTTGGTGGCAAATCCAGCCCTGGGACCAGGGATCTGAGACTAGTGATAAAACCGTCAGCCAAGATTTGCTACGTCTTTTTTTTCCACCCCCTAGTCTCCCATTAAAAATGATTTGTCGTTAGAACAAAACATGGGAAAACAAACGTGATTAAAATTTTCCCATATTAAATACCTGTGTGGCAATGGCGGGCCCGAGCTGAGAGCTCCGCAAAGGCTCTGATTCATCCATCTGGAAGGGGTCTGAGCATCTGGCAGAGTCGGGAAATGAGTAAGAGTCTGGGTTTGTTTCTCTGCTGCCTCATTCCTAGCATCTTTCTTCTATCTCGCTGACTTCCTCAATTGACTCCATTAAACACAGATTACAGGTATCTGGGGCATGGGGTGGGCACCACCATAGCATTGGGAAGGTAGGAGGAAGATAGGGAGGGAGGGTATGTTCTACCCTCCTACCCTGCCTTCCCCGAGGGGAAAGAAATCTCATAACTTTCAGAAATGTGATAGATCTGTCAAAAATCCATGAAGTCAGTTGCATAGGTTATGAAACTCACTTCACAGCTTTGGTTTCTCTCAGAAACGTTTTGCTTCCTTAAGTCCTGAAGTAGATTAATTGCAAAAATATCTGCAACTTTTCATCCCTCTCTGCACACCTCTTGCACAGTGACCTGAGAGCTCCTCTCATCAAGAGGCAAAAACTGTTTTCCAATCTTTGATATGGGCTAGACTAATGACTTGTTTTGGCTAAAAAGAATGTGTCAGAAGTGAATGTATGCAAGTTTCAAGTTTAGGCCTCAAAAGGCTGAAAACATGCACATTTCAACTCTCTTGGAAAAAGCTTGGCGTATTCTACTGGATGATGGGAGATACATAGCCCAGTTACCACCCCTCATGCCGTCCAACAGCCAGCTGACTTCTAGGCATGTGAGCAAGGCAATCCTAGACTAGCAAGCCTCCACCGACCGCAACCTGACCACAGATTCATGAGAAAACCCAGCCAAGATCAGTTAATCTTGTCTTAGACCAGTAGAACTGCCCAGTTGACCTGCAGACTGGTAAGCAATAATAAATGCTATTGCTTGCAAGTTACTTAGCTTAGAGGTGGTTTGTTAAGCTGTGAAACTAATTGACACAAACTTGTGTGACTTAACATGGCCACATCTTGCTGATGTGTGCCCTACCCCCTGCAAATAACTTTAACCAATTATGTCTTCAAATTGAAAGGTGTTTTTTTTGTTTTGTTTTGTTTTGTTTTTTCCCCAGCTTTGTAGAACCTGGGAAGGTCCTTGGTTAACGTGAAAAGCCCTAAGAATTCAGACTATAAATATTTCTTCTTGAAGGATCTAAAGTGTTCAGTCACCTAAGGGCTGAGAGTCCCCGGCCCTATCAAAGCCAACTGAACATGATACACAGGGCATCTACTATCCCACTCCAACTTACTGCATTGGTTTCTTCTCCTCAGGGTGCCTAAGAAATTTGGGAGGCCGAGGCGGGCGGATCACAAGGTCAGGAGATCGAGACCATGGTGAAACCCCGTCTCTACTAAAAATAGAAAAAATTAGCCGGGCGCAGTGGCGGGCGCCTGTAGTCCCAGCTACTCGGGAGGCTGAGGCAGGAGAATGGCGTGAACCCGGGAGGCGGAGCTTGCAGTGAGCCGAGATTGCGCCACTGCACTCCAGCCTGGGCGACAGAGCAAGACTCCGTCTCAAAAAAAAAAAAACAAAAAAACCAAAAAAACAAAAAAAAGAAATTCTGGTTAATAGGAGAAAGAACCAAAGGTAGAAGCAAATTTGTTTATTCATACTCACAGAGCTTCCTCTTCCTCATTCAATCACCAAAGAAGGGAAGAGTTGACCTGGACTGGTCAGGCCGAGGACGTGTTATTGGGGCAAAGGTTTCACTGGACTGAAGTTGGCAATCAATCTCTCACTCTCTTCCTGTTCCTCCTCCCGCTCTTCTTCCTTCTTCTCTTCTCTTCCTTCTTCTCGCTCTTCTCTCTTTTCTCTTCACGAGATTGGAAAAAAGATACTACCACCTCCCTCTCAGGCAAAAGGAACATTTCCCCTGCCCTTTTGGAATCTCAAGGGAAACTAGAGTGAGGCCCACAGGAAAGACTCTGCTTGTTTAGACAAAGAAAGAGATCCTCATGGCCTCCGAAACTTGGAGGGAGAAAGAGTGGCTCGGGAGCAGGATTCACGTGTTCACTTGATGGCATGCATGCTCTTGAGAGTACCCTTCACATATCCACTCCAACTCAAAGGCCTGTCCAGCAGGGCCAGGTGCGGTGGCTCACACCTGTCATCCCAGTACTTTGGGAGGCTGAGGTGGGCAGATCACTTGAGGCTTGGAGTTCAAGACCAGCCTAACCAACATGGCAAAACCCCATCTCCACTAAAAATATAAAAATTAGCTGCTCGTGGTGGCAGATGCCTGTAATCCCAGCTACTCGTGGAGGCTGAGGTAGGAGAATTGCTTGAACCCAGGAGGCAGATGTTGCAGAGAGCCCAGATTGCATCACTGCACTCCAGCCTGGGCAACAGAGAGAGGCTCTGTCTAAAACAAAACAAAACAGAACCTGTCCAGGAAATGCCTCCTCCAGAGGACAAATATGACTGGGAGTGAAGGATGAAGGGGGGAGTGCCTAGGAAAGTCTTGAACTAAAAAGAGAATTGAACTAAAAAGTCTTGAACTAAAAAGAAAAAGTAACCCAGCAGGCAGGCTGGGTTACTTTCAATGCTGATGATGAAGTTGAGAGAAATGGAAATGGCATCAGTGATGTAGACCTGGAGTTGAAGATAAAATTGCATGTGTTAGTATTCCTGTGGAAATATTAGGCTGTAACTACAATGTGTGAGATGGTCTCTCTTAGACATGAAAGTATTAATCATACACTGACAATAAAATGAGCAAATGTGCACACATAAGAAGAAATACTGGGAGTTTTTCCCTAAACAGAAATCTTTCACCAAAGCAGAATTCTTCCTCCTCAAATCCATCTCCATTCTGCAACTCTTAACATTATCGGGGTTCTTACTTCAAGGCAGTTTCACCATTTTCTGGCCCTTGCTTACCCACACTAACCTTCTTTCTTTGCACGTCTGTTCTGCTTTTTACCTTCCAGCCTTTGTTACACCTTGGGAAACACTGGATTCACTCCTTCCTCCAGATTTTTGCAGACATGCCTGGGGCATTCTATTTCCCTAACTAATCCTTCATATTGCAGCTTAAATGTCCCCTCCTCTAAGAATTAGGGTCAGGGGACCTTCAGACAGTCCTGTTTCTGCAGCTGGGTTATTCCTGGGCCTTTTCTATATAATACTGCTTACTTCCCTGTAGACATAGAGATGGATACATTGTAGATACAAATTGTCATTTGGGGATCACAGCACCAAAAATTTGGGCTACTTCATACGTATGAGATAATTTCTGAGTTACAATGAGGGGTCACGCCCATGAGATAATCCCTGAGTTACAACAAGGGAAGAAACAAAATCGTTTGAGCTATTCACTAAATTCATCTTGTTTTACATCACAAAAATTTTTGTTTGCTTGCTAGTTACCTTTATCACAGTCTAGGAGAAGCCTGCCCAAACAGAAAAAAAGTTTGTAACTGGGTTTTATCACTATCAATTATCCTGGTTACAAAGTGGAAGGCAGGTCATTTGTCCTGGGGAAGGAGCAGTGAAGTAGAGGCCAGGTTGTGGCCAAGGAGTTTCACCTGGATAAAAATCTTGTTCCATCCCATTTTCCCAAGATCTAGGCAAGACAAGGGAAATAGGCGTGCTTTCATTGTAGTTAGACCTTTGAAATTTTGTAAGAAGAGAGCCTCATGAGCAAAGAGTTAAAAAACCAACGGAGTAATAATGGATTATTCTTAATGTTACCTGCAGTAGAAAATAAAAGGATTTGTTCATCGTCACTTGCCATCAGAGAAATGCAAATCAAAACCCCAATGAGATACCATCTCACACCAGTTAGAATGGCAATCATTAAAAAATCAGGAAACAACAGGTGCTGGAGAGGATGTGGAGAAATAGGAACATTTTTACACTGTTGCTGGGACTGTAAACTAGTTCAACCATTGTGGAAAACAGTGTGGCGATTCCTCAAGGATCTAGAACTAGTAATACCATTTGACCCAGCCATCCCATTACTGGGGATATACCCAAAGGATTGTAAGTCATGCTGCTATGAAGACACATGCACACGTATGTTTATTGCGGCACTATTCACAATAGTAAAGACTTGGAATCAACCCAAATGTCCATCAGTGACAGACTGGATTAAGAAAATGTGGCACATATACACCATGGAATACTATGCAGTCATAAAAAAGGATAAGTTCGTGTCCTTTGTAGGGACATGGATGCAGCCGGAAACCATCATTCTGAGCAAACCATTGCAAGAACAGAAAAAAAACACCGCATGTTCTCACTCATAGGTGGGAATTGAACAATGAGATCACTTGGACACAGGAAGGGGAACATCACACACTGGGGCCTATTGTGGGGAGGGGGGAGGGGGGAGGAATAGCGTTAGGAGATATACCTAATGTAAATGATGAGTTAATGGGTGCAGCACACCAACATGGCACATGTATACATATGTAACAAACCTGCACGCTGTGCACATGTACCCTAGAACTTAAAGTATAATAATAACAACAAAAAAAAGATTTGTTGCGTGGGGCGGTGGTGATAGGGGAAGGCTGAACTGATAGGTTACTGTCGCTTGGTGTTCTGAACTTTTTTCTGACTGCTTTACATAAAGAAGCAATTAATGAATGCACAACTGTCAAGAATAATTTGCCCTGAGAGACACACCAAAAAAAGAGAATTTTAGACCAATATCCCTGATGAACATCGAAGTGAAAATCCTCAATAAAATACTGGCAAAACGAATCCAGCAGCACATCAAAAATCTCATCTACCACAATCACGTAGGCTTCATTCCTGGGATACAAGGCTGGTTCAACATATGCAAATCAATAAACGTAATCCATCACATAAACAGAACCAAAGACAAAAACCACATGATTATCTCAATAGATGCAGAAAAGGCCTTCGACAAAACTCAACAGCCCTTCATGCTAAAAACTCTCAATAAACTAGGTATTGATGGAACATATCTCAAAATACTAAGAGCTATTTATGACAAACCCACAGTTAATATCATACTGAAAGAGCAAAAACTGGAAGCATTCCCTCTGAAAACTGGCACAAGACAGGGATGCCCTCTCTCACTACTCCTATTCAACATAGTGTTGGAAGTTAGGGCCAGGGCAATCAGGCAGCAGAAAGAAATAAAGGATATTCAATTAGGAAAAGAGGAAATCAAATTGTCCTTGTTTGCAGATGACATGACTGTATATTTAGAAAACCCCATCGTCTCAGCCCCAAATCTCCTTGAGCTGATAAGCAACTTCAGCAATGTCTCAGGATACAAAATCAATGTGCAAAAATCACAAGCATTCCTATACACCAATAATAGACAAACAGAGAGCCAAATCTTGAGTGAACTCCATTCACAATTGCTACAAGGAGAATAAAATACCCAGAAATATAACTTAAAGGGATGTGAATGACCTCTTCAAGGAGAACTACAAACCACTGCTCAATGAAATAAAGGAGGACACAGACAAATGGAAGGACATTCCATGCTCATGGATAGGAAGAATCGATATCATGAAAATGGCCATACTACCCAAGGTGATTTATAGATTCAATGCCATTCCCATCAAGCTACCAAATACTTTCTTCACAGAATTGGAGAAAACTACTTTAAAGTCCATATGGAACCAGAAAAGAGCCCACATTGCCAAGACAATCCTAAGCCAAAAGAACAAAGCTGGAGGCATCACACTACCTGACTTCAAACTATACTACAAGGCTATAGTAACAAAAACAGCATGGTACTGGTACCAAAACAGAGATGTAGACCAATGGAACAGAACAGAGGCCTCAGAAATAACAACACACATCTACAACCATCTGATCTTTGACAAACCTAACAAAAACAAGAAATGGGGGAAGGATTTCCTATTTAATAAATGGTGCTGGGAAAACTGGCTATCCATATGTGGAAAGCTGAACCTGGATCCCTTCCTTACACCTTATACAAAGATTAATTCAAGATGGATTAAAGACTTAAATGTTAGACCTAAAACCATAAAAACCCCAGAAGAAAACCTAGACAATACCATTCAGGCCATAGGCATGGACAAGGCTTCGTGACTAAAACACCAAAAGGAATGGCAAGAAAAGCCAAAATAGACAAATGGGATCTAATTAAACTAAAGAGCTTCTGCACAGCAAAAGAGACTACCATCAGAGTGAACAAGCAACCTACAGAATGGGAGAAAATTTTTGCAGTCTACCCATCTGACAAAGGGCTCATATCCAGAATCTACAAAGAACTCAAACACAATTACAAGAACCCCATCAAACAACCCCATCAAAAAGTGGGCAAAGGATATGAACAGACATGTCTCAAAAGAAGACATCTATGCAGCCAACAGACACATGAAAAAATGCTCATCATCACTGGTCATCAGAGAAATGCAAATCAAAACCACAATGAGATACCATCTCACACCAGTTAGAATGGCGATCATTAAAAATTCAGGAAACAATAGATGCTGGAGAGGATGTGGAGAAATAGGAACGCTTTACACTGTTGGTGGAAGTGTAAACTAGTTTAGCCATTGTGGAAGACAGTGTGGCGATTCCTCAAGGATCTAGAACTAGAAATACCATTTGACCCAGCCATCCCATTACTGGGTATATACCCAAAGGATTATAAATCATGCTACTATAAAGACACATGCACACGTATGTTTATTGCAGCACTATTCACAACAGCAAAGACTTGGAACCCACCCAAATGTCCATCAATGATAGACTGGATTAAGAAAATGTGGCACATATACATCATGGAATACTATGCAACCATAAAAGGGATGAGTTCATGTCCTTTGTAGGGACATGGATGAAGTTGGAAACCATAATTCTGAGCAAACTATCACAAGGACAGAAAACCAAATACCTCATATTCTCACTCATAGGTAGGAATTGAACAATGAGAACACTTGGACACAGGGCAGGGAACATCACATACCAGAGCCTGTTGTAGGGTGGGGACTGGGGGAGGGATCGCATTAGGAGAAATACCTAATCTAAATGATAAATTAATGGGTGCAGCAAACCAACATGGCATATGCATACCTATGTGACAAACCTGCATGTTGTGCACACGTACCCTAGAACTTAAAGTATAAAAAAAAAGAAAAGAAGGAAGGAAGGAAGGAAGAAAGGAAGGAAGGAAGGAAGAAAGGAAGAAAGAAAGAGAAAGAAAGAAAGAAAACTTGCCCTTAGAGTAAGATTATCCTTAAAACAGTAGGTTTCCACTTTGGAAGGCCGAGGTGTGTGGATCATGAGGTCAGGATATCAAGACCATCCTGGCCAACATGGTGAAACCTTGTCTCTATTAAATATACAAAAATTAGCTGGGTGTGGTGGTGGGTGCCTGTAATCCCAACTCCTCTGGAGGCTGAGGAAGGAGAGTCGCTTGAACCCAGGAAACAGAGGTTACAGTGAGCCGAGATCACGCCACTGCACTCCAGCCTGGCAACAGAGTGAGACTCCATCTCAAAAAACAAACAAACAGCAGCAACAACAAAATAGTAGGTTTTGCTAATCCTGAATGAATAGGTTTAGGGCTCCTTCTCTAGCCCCAAGACCTGGTGCTCCCCCCAGAGTTCCCCTCATCCCCTCACCCACCACCAGACTAAAAGCATCTTCATGGCATGAACTATGCTTTGTTCACATTGGTGTGGCTGATTCTCAGAACTCATAGGAATGTAACCTGTGCTTCAGGCCCACATTCATGAGAGGATCTGACCACCAATTTTGTTCAGATCAATTTCCCAAGATTAACCAATTATCAGCTTTGTTCTTACAAGTTAGTTGGCTGAAGTAAACGATCCTGCACTCTATCCAGTTGTTATTCTCTGGTGAGAAGCCAATCCCTTTGGAAGTCCACCTACCTCAGGTATCCAAAAAAGGATCTGGGAGCAAATCCCAGGCTTGACACTTACGTGGGAAAGTCACTTACCATCTGTGTCTCAGTCCCTCACCTATAACATGGGGATAATAATAGTATATCTCCTATAGACTGCTTTCAATGAATTAAAAATAATCCATGTAATCTTTTGGCTACATGGCAAACCTATATGAGTATTTGCTATGATGACAATGATAATGATGACATTGATTAGGACTTCATTAATAATGCTATACCTGTTCATTCTTGGGCTGTGCCGATGAGCTGGGTAACATTTACAGCAGAATAAGGAATGAATATGAGCCTAATATATGTCTGGTACCCAGTGCCGACTTAAATGTAATTAGCACACTTTGGGCAGGTTGACAGGATGTTTCTGTTTCCTTGTTTATGTTTCCTTCTCCCTTGTCTTTGAGTGTTTGTATCAGCCGGTGATTTGGAATGCACAAGCATTTCCTACTGACAGGAAAGTCAGAGAAAGTGCAATCTTACAGCTCAGATATTAGTTCAGTTGCTCTGAGTCTTGGTGGTGTGATTGATGGGAGTTTTATTGCAAATGTAAAAATCTGCACTCCCTTCCTCCCATGTTGGTACATCAATGTTTTGGTCTCACACAACACGTCCCAGTGCATTGAAGATAATAGACTCTAATGTCCTTGATAGCTGTGAATCAAAGCCAGTCAATGCACCATTGGCTTAGATGATAGAAATGACTGGGTCAATGACATTCACATATCCACTGCCTGGTAAAGACAACAACATTCTCAAAGCTAGAAATGGAGATTATTTGCCAATATAACATTAATTCCACCAACATTTGCTAGACTCCTGTAGCAGTGAGGCTTAAGCCAGCACAGTACCAGGCACATGGGTGGGTGTACATTCAGTTCTTGTTAAACGAGTGAATGGGTGACTAAATAAATGAATGAAAGCCTATATAGTGTGAATTCACTGAGGAATCCATAATGCTTCCTCATTTGTAAATGGAATTTTCAAAAAGCAATCAAATCTGAAGGAAATTAGCTAGAAGCGATGAATACATGGCAAAAGCCCAAAGATGTTAGTCCAGCTGCTGCAAATATGACTAATGCACAAACCCAAGGGAGTAAATAATGGCTTGGCTGCCAAAAAAAAACCCTGAAAATCTAAAAAGAGACTTAACTCAATTTCAAGGACAGAGTGTTTGACCATGACCCACAGGCACAAGTTGGATCTTACAGATGGGTAACCTTTGCTTCAGCTGGTGTCCTTCAAAAACCTTGATGTTATTCTACTCAATAGCAACTGGATTATAAGGGGGTTTAGGAGCCAAGGAACTTATGAAGAGCTTTCATTCTAGGGAAGGAGAGATAGATGGATTCTAGGTTCCGTGCTTAGATCCTAGTGGTGCCTAGCTAGCTGCCCTATCCCCTGTAGCTAGCTCAGTACCTGGCACATGGTACGCCCTCAAAAGATTGTTGAGTGCATGAAGGAAGATATCTATAAAATATGCTATCAATCTCTATTACAATATTGTGCGTTATCTGCTTTACTGTGAAAGAAATACATAGTGAATAATGCGTATCTAGTATATCTGTATTACTTTCATGTTTCTAACAGATAACATTTAGTCTATAACCTATAATACAAGATACATAATCAGAAGAGAGACACTTGTGTGGGCAGTCAGAAGAAAGAAAAATGCCTTCAAATCTAGGGAAAGTGGGAAAGGAGTTGGGAAATTATGGAAGAGGGGGCATCAAAGGTGGGTCTGGAAGTAAAGGCAGAGCTGAACATTGTACAACCCAGGCTGAAGAAACAGTAGGAAAAAATTTTCAGCGAAACAAAATGATAGAACAATGTTTTTCCAAGTGTATCCTAAAAAAACTCTTTGCACAAAATCACCTGTGGATAAGCATCCTTAGCCTGCTCTGTGAGAGTCTCTGTTGATAGGGCTCATGAATCTGAACTCTAAAAGACTCTATAAGTCATTCTTATGTGCTACATTTTTGGGGAGCCATTTATAGGAAGCACCCACCTCACTATTTAATTTAATCCTCTTGACTCTTCAGGGAGGTAGACATGATTGTTCCCATTTGATGGCAGGTATATTGAAGCTCGAGGAAGTGAAGTGATGTGTTCAAGGTCACCCAGCCTGTAAGTCAAAGAGCTGTGGTTTAAACACAAAACACCAGACATCAAACCTTTACTCTTTCCCACTACTGTCTCCGCATACGAGGCTGAAGGATAGACTGTATGAAGGGAAGCTGCAGGTGATGACTTTGAAAGAGTATATTCTGATAATAATAGTAGTAGAGATCGATAAAGGCAATGATAGTGTTTTATATCTTTAAAAAGAAAGAAAGAACACGCCGCTCTGGCTGTGGCAGACTTTATCAGGAGGCTCTGATTAATGAGCAAAGCTCTAACTTGGGCTGCCTAATAGATGCCTGTTATATCACCAGGAGATTTTCATCTCAGCGATACATTGCTATAATTTGCTTGGCCAGCACTGTCAGTTCTGCCCCAAGTTTGATCAGGCTCGTCTCTGTTTTTCAATAGAAGGGTCGGTAACTACAAGCATCCAGTGTAGCAACTAGTGATCAGGAAATGAGGCCAAAGCAGTCGTTAAATAGTCATGGGGAGGCAGCTCAGAATGGGCTGTGAATTCTGGGGTTGGACTTCTCATTTGCGGAATGGTAGGCCTGGATCTTCCTCAGGGTGCCTCATTGATAAGAAATGTTGGTTAGTAGGGGGAAAAAAAAGTCAAAAGTAGAAGTAAATTTGTTTAGTCTTACTCACAGAGCTTCTTCCCTTATTCAATCACCAAAGAAGGGGATTGTTGATCTGGATTGGTCAGGCCAAGGAAATACTATCAGAGCAAAGTTTTCACTGGACTAAGGTTGGCAATCAATTTCTCTCACTCCTGTTCCCCATCTCCGGCACCAAGGTTAAAGGTACAAGGTGGTGGGTTCGGCCGACAGAGGGAATGCCAGCATCCCTCACTGTTCCAAAGTCCCACCTGCCTCCCAAAGATAGCTGACCACCCAAGAAGTTCACTAAGGGGAGACCACATCATAAGCTCTGTCGAAAGCGATCTGGCTCATTCCCTCACATCCTTCAGTTCCCTGCTCAAATGCTAACTTCTGAAGGATGTCTTTGACCACTTACCAGGAATATCATGACTCATCCCACCTCCCCAGATGTTCACATGATTCCTCCCTCTTACCCTCCTTTCTTCATTACTCTTCATTCTTCATTACTCTTAGTGACGCCCTGTATTGCATTATCTACTCATTCGTTCTTTTGTTTATTGCCTCTTTCTTTCCACTAGACTGTAAGCTTCATGTAGTTAGAAATCTGTTTCCCTCCATTTTCCCAATATCCAGGACTGTGCCTGTTTTGTGGTAGACATTGCTAAGTATTTGTTGAATGAAAGGACAATGTATTAGCACAAATGCCTCCTCTATCACAAAGAAGTCATTTCATTCTCAGTTCTAATTGCCTTCGCTTGTGAAGACACCTAAAAATAAAACTTTTTTCCCCCAGTAAATCTATCACCAGCATTTTTCTCATCATCCCTAGGATAGCATACAAACGTTTTGATGTGGTTTATTGGACCCTCTGTGTCTGTTCAAGGTTCCCCTTCAGCCCAGCTCACATCCCTCTCTGCCTTGCATCTGTGCATCACGCATTCCTTCAGAAGGTGATAGCACCTGCTTTTCCCCACTCTCATGTCCTGCCATGTCACCCCCTCAGCCTGAAACACTCTCTTGCCTCATTCTTCACTCCGCTAATTCCTAAGCATCCTTCCACACTCCACTTAAACATCATTTCCTAGGGCTGTCTCTACTAAATTCTCAGGCTCAGCTGACTCTCTTCCATAGTAGCCTGCATTTCCACCTTCTGTTACATTCAAACGTTTGAACATTTGTTCAGCGTTTGTCTTCCCCGTGAATTCCAAGTCTGTGTACTCACGGAGGTGGGAATGGGTCTTTCTTCCTGACTGCTGACTTTTCAGCATTTAGCACAGTGTGGGAGAGAGTCAGTGCCCAATATATATTGCCTTCGTGAATGAATGCATGCATGAATATCAGAGTCCAGGAGTTATCTCCCACAGGAATTACCTCCAAATACAGGATAAACTCAGATAAATCCCCATCCCTGTTTGAGAATGAACCATTTTGGGTCTCAGTGTTGATGACAGATTCTCACTCACCTCCAGTTATTCTCCAAGTCCAGCCTCTTATGAGCAGATTAAGTCTTTTTCTTGTCACCAAAGACCCGTGGCCCTGACTCCAGGAGCTGAGGCCATTGCCAAGTCCACACCCTAAATGGCAAAATGTTAGAGACCTGGCTTTTTTGCAAATGTATCATTCAAGCCCTTAGCTAAGAAACAACACTTCCGTTTCTGGAGGTAAAAAATTTGCAACTAACTCAGCATCCAGAATGCTAGCAAAATTGGAAGCAATCTAGAGAACTGTGCTGAAATTGCAAAGCCAGGAGGCCAAGGGGAAGAAGCCATGCTAGCTTTATATTAATAGAGAATCCCAGAGCTGGTCTGAAGGCCACAGGGGAGAAAGATAGAGGGGCTGAATAGAGAAGAAAAACACACAGAGGCTTTTATTGCTTTTGTTGAGCTCTAATTACAAAAATCATAAACACACACAAAACTCTCCCATAATTAACTGCCCAGAGAAAACAACTTTTAACGTTTAGCTGCATGCCCTTTTGGTGCTTAAAACAATGGGCTTGGAAGCTACGCTTATTATTTAATAGCCAGCCTTCACTGAACAATGCAGCGCATAGTCCAATGAGAGGCAGAATTGGCATTGGTTGAGAACATGGACTTTGTAATCAGACAGACCTGCAACTTACTCTTACTGAACTCTATACAAAGTTAGCAACTTTTGGCAAGATGCTTAAGCCCTAAATTCCTCATCTATACACCAAGGACAAAAGTGGAATTAATCTCTCTGTGTCAAGAGGATTAAATGCAGGAAAATATATTCATTATTAATACTGAGCTTGGTGCACAATAGATGTTCAAGTAGCTATCACTATTATTGGCATAATAATATATAATATTGGTATAACATCAGCAATCATTTTTTTCTTTCCAGCTTTTATTTTAGGTTCAGGAGGTACATGTGCAGGTTTGTTTGTTATGTGGGTAAACTGCGTGTCACAGGGGTTTGGTCTACAGATTATTTTGTTACCCAGGTAATGAGCATAGTACCTGATAGGTAGATTTTGGATTATCATCCTTCTCCCACCCTACATCCTCACGTAGACCCTGCTGTCTATTATCAACTTCTTCATGTGTAGTCAGTGTTTGGCTCCCACTTATACATGAGAACATGTGGTATTTGGTTTTCTGTACCTGCATTAATTCACTTAGGATAATGGCCTCCAGCTCCATCCATGTTGTTGCAAATGACATGACCTCATTCTATTTATGGCTGCATAGTTATTCCATGGTGTATATGTACCACATTTTCTTTACCCAGTCCTCTGTTAATGGGTACTTACGTTGATTTTATGTCTTTGCTATTGTGGATAGTGCTGTGATGAACATATGCATACATGTGCTTTTATAGTAGAACAATTTATATTCCTTTGGGTATATACACAGCAATGGAATTGCTGGGCCAAATAGTAGTTTTGTTTTAAGTTCCTTGAGACATATCCAAATTGCTTTCCATAGTAGCTGAACTAATTTACATTCCCACCAGCAGTGTAGAAGTATTCCCTTTTCTTGGCAACCTCGCCAGCATCTGTTTTTTTGTTGTTGTTGTTTTTGTTTTTGTTTTTGTTTTAACTTTTCAATAATAGCCATTTTGACTGGTGTAAGATGGTATCTCATTGTGGTTTTGATTTGCACTTCTCCGATGATTAGTGATATTGAACATTTTTTCATATGGTTTTTGGCTGTGTGTACATTTCCTTTTGAAAAGTGCCTGTTTACATCCTTAGTCTACTTTTTAATGGAGTTGTTTGCTTTTTGCTTGTTAACATATTTAGTTTCCTTATAGATTGTGGATATTAGACCTTTGTCAGATGCATAGCTTGCAAATATTTTCTCCCATTTTGTAGGTTGTCTATTTATGTGGATAGTTTCTTTTGCTGTGCAGAAGATCTTCAGTTTAATGAGATCCCATTTGTCAATTTTGTTTTTGTTGCAATTGCTTTTGGCATCTTTGTCTTGAAATCTTTGCCAGGACCTATATCCAGAATGTTATTTCCTAGGTTTTCTTCTAGGGTCTTTATAATTACAGGTTTTATATTTAAGTATTTAATCCACCTTGAGTTGATTTTTGTATATGGTGAAAGGAAGGAGTCCAGTTTTAATCTCCTGTATATGGCTAGCCAGTTATCCCAGCACCATTTATTGAATGGGAGTCCTTTCCCTATTGCTTGTTTTTGTCAACTTTCTTGAAGATCAACAGGGTTGTAGGCGTGTGGCTCTATTTCTGGATTCACTATTTTGTTCCATTGTTCTATGTGTCTGTTTTTGTACCAGTACCATGCTGTTTTGGTTATTGTAGACTTGTTGTATAATTTGAAGTGGGGAATGTGATGCCTACAGCTTTGTTCAATTTACTTAAGATTGCACTGACTATTTGGTCCCTTTTTTAGTTCAATATGAATTTTATAATAGCTTTTTCTGACTCTGTGAAAAATGTCATTCATAATTTGATACAAGTAGCATTGGATTTGTAAATTGCTTTGGCCAGTATGGTCATTTTAACAATATTGGTTCTTCCTATCCATGAGCATGGAATGTTTTTCCATTTGTGTCATCTCTGATTTCTTTAGCAGTGTTTTGTAATTCTTGTTGCAGAGATCTTTCACCTTCCTGGTTAGCTCTATTCCTAGTTGGTGTGTGTGTGTGTGTGTGTCTATTGTGAATGGGGTTGCATTTTTGATTTGGCTGTCAGCTTGGGAAGTGTTAGTATATAGGAATGCTACTGATTTTTGTACATTGATTTTGTATGCTGAAACTTTGCTAAAGTTGTTTATCAGATCTGCATGTTTGGGCAAAGACGATGGGATTTTCTAGGTATCAAATCATATCATCTATGAAGAGAGAGAGTTTGCCTTCTTCTCTTGCTACTTCGATGCCTTTTATTTCTTCCTCTTGCCTGATTACTCTGGCAGGACTTTCAGTTCTATGTTGAATAGGAGTGATGAGAATGAGCATCCTTGTCTTATTATAGTTCTCAAGGGGAATGCTTCCTGCTTTTGCCATTCAGTTTGATGTTGGCTATGGACTTGTCATAGATGGCTCTTACTATTTTGAGGTATGTTCCTTCAATGCTTAGTTTGTTGAGGGTTTTTAACATGAAGGCACATTGAATTTTATCAAAAGCCTCTTCCGCATCTATTGAAATGATCATGTGGTTTTCCTTTTTAGTTCTGTTTATATGATGACTCACATTTATTGATTTGCATATGTTGAACCAACCTTGCATCCCAGGAATAAAGCCTACTTAACTGTAATGGATTAGTTTTTTGATGTGCTGCTATATTCAGTTTGCTAGCATTTTGTTAAGGATTGTTGCATCTATGTTCATCAGGGATGTTGGCCTGAAGTTTTCTCTTTTTTTATTGTGTCTCTGCCAGGTTTTTTTTCTTAAGTTCTGGGGTACATGGGCAGGATGTGTAGGTTTTTTGCACAGGTAAACTAGTGCCATGGTGGTTTGCTGCACCTATAAACCTATCACTAGGTATCAAGCCAAGCATGCATTAGCTATTTTTCCTAATGTCTCCCTTCTCCCATCCCCCAAAAGGCTCCAGTGTGTGTTGTTTCCTTCCCTGTGTCTGTGTGTTCTCATTGTTCAGCTCCCACTTATAAGTGAGAACATGCAGTGTTTGATTTTCTGTTCCTGCATTAGTTTGCTGAGAATAATGGCTTCCAGCTCCATCCATGTCCCTGAAAAAGACATAGCCTGTTTCCTTTTTATGACTGCATAGTATTCCATGGCATATATATACCATTGTCTATCACTGAAGGGCATTTGAATTGATTCCATGTCTTTGCTATTGTGACTAGTGCTGCACTGAACATTCACGTGCATGTATCTTTATAATAGAATGATTTATATTCCTTTGGGTATGTACCCAGTAATAGAATATCTGGGTCAAGTGGTATTTCTGGTTCTAGATCTTTGAGGAATCATCACACCATCTTCTGCAATGGTTGAACTAATATGCATTCCCGTGTAAAAGCGTTCCTATTTCACTACAACCTTGCCAGTATCTATTGTTTCTTGACTTTTTAAAAATTGCCATTCTGACTGGTTTGAGATGGTATCTTACTGTGGTTTTGATTTGCATTTCTCTAATAATCTGTGATGTTGAGCTTTTTTTCATCAGTTTGCTGTCCACATGAATGTCTTCTTTTGAGAAGTGTCTGTTCATGTCCTTTACCCACTTTTTAATGGTTTTTTCTTCTTGTAAATTTGTTTAAGTTCCTCTGACAAAGATTTAATATCCAGAATCTGCTGGGTTTTAATATCAGAATGACACTGGCCTCTCATATAATGAGTTAGGGAGGAGTCCCTCTTTCTCACTTTTTTGGAATAGTTTCAGTAGGATTGGTACCAGCTTTTCTTTATACATCCGGCAGAATTCAGCTGTGAATTCATCTGCTCCAGGGCTTTTTCTGCTTGGTAGGCTTTTTAATACAAATTCACTTTCAGAACTTCTTATTGGTCTGTTTAGGGTTTCAATTTTTTTTTTTTTTTTGAGATGGAGTCTCGCTCTGTCACCCAGGCTGGAGCGCAGTGGCCGGATCTCAGCTCACTGCAAGCTCCGCCTCCCGGGTTCACGCCATTCTCCTGCCTCAGCCTCCCGAGTAGCTGGGACTATAGGAGCCCGCCACATTGCCCGGCTAGTTTTTTGTATTTTTTAGTAGAGACGGGGTTTCACCATGTTAGCCAGGATGGTCTCGATCTCCTGACCGCGTGATCCACCCGTCTCGGCCTCCCAAAGTGCTGGGATTACAGGCTTGAGCCACCGCGCCCGGCCAGGGTTTCAATTTCTTTCTAGTTCAACCTTGGGAGGTTATTTTTCCAGGAATTTATCTATTTTTTCTAGGTTTTCTAGGTAAGTTGCACAGAGGTGTTCATAATAGTCTCTGAGGATTTTTTTTTTTGTATTTCTGAGATGTTGGTAGTAATGTGTCATTTGTCATTTCTGATTGTGTTAATTTGGATTGCTCTTTTTTTCTTTGTTAGTCTAGCTAATAGTCTATCAATCTTATTTATTCTTTCAAAAAACAAACTTTTGGTTTCATTGATCTTTTGTATGGTTTTTCATATCTCAGTGTCAGTTAGTTCAGCTCTGATTTTGGTTATTTATTTTCTTCTTCTGGCTTTGGGGTTGGTTTGCTCTTGTTTTTCTAGTTCCTCTAGGTGTGACGTTAGATTGCTAATTTGAGATCTTTCTAACTTTTTGATGTGGGTGTGTAGTGCTATAAACTTTCCTCTTAACACTGCTTTAACTGTGTCCCAGAGATTCTAATATGTTGTATCTTTATTTTCATTAGTTTCAAATAATTTTTTGATTTCTGTCTTAATTTCATTGTTTACTCAAAAGGTGTTCAGAAACAGATTGCTTAATTTCCAATGTAATTGCGTGGTTTTGAGAGATCTTCTTAGTATTGATTTCTATTTTATTGTACTGTGATCCCAGAGTGTGATTAATATGACTTTGGGTTTTTTGAATTTGTTGAGAATTGTTTTATGTCCCACTGTGTGGTCAATTTTAGAGTATGTGCCATGTGCTGATAAGAAGAATGTATACTCTATTGTTATCAGGTGAAGTGTTCTATCAATGTCTGTTAGGACCATTTGGTCAAGCGTTAAAAGTCCTGAATATCTTTGTTAGTTTTCTGCCTTGATGATCTGACTAATACTGTCAGTGGGGTGTTGAAATTTGCCATTATTATCGTGTGGCTATCTAAGCCTCTTCATAAATCTCTAAGAACTTGTTTTATGAATCTGGGTTCTCTAGTGTTGGGTGCATATATATTTAGGATAGTTAAATCTTCTTGTTGAATTGAACCTTTTATCATTATGTAAAGCCCTTCTTTGTTTTTTTTATTGTTGTTTGTTTAAAGTCTGTTTTGTCTAAAATTAGAATAGCGACTCCTACTCCTTTTTTATTTTCCATTTGCTTGGTAGATATCTCTCCATCCCTTTACTTTGAGCCTATGTGTGTCACCGCATGTGAGATAAGTTTCTTGAAGACAGCATACAGTTGGGTCTTGCTTCTTTATCCAACTTGGCAATCTGTATTTTTTAAGTGGAGTGTTTAGCCCATATAAATTCAAGGTTAATATTGGTATGGATAGATTTAATCCTGTCATTGTCCCAACATCATTTTTCGGTTAGAGTAAATAGATTTGCATAACCAATTCCCTGTTGTTGGATATATACATTGCTGCCATTTTACTTTTCTGGTGACTGGGGCTTTGGGATGAGTAGCAAGGCCAAGGATCCCCAGGAGAAGACAGAGCACGAGAAGAAGATGGCTTGCAGTAAATATGCTGGTACCATCTGGTGGTAGTGCCAGTGGCAGATGGGGTCTCAAGAAGGAAGGGAGAGGAGGGGAATCATTTAGAGTAGGACAAATAAGTGGTCTTTATTCTTACACCATTGTTTCTCTGGATTAAGGACAAAAGTAATGGAACAACCCACAGCAGCCACAGTGATGTTTTACTATGTAATTCAGACACTCTAGCTCTTTTAAAACAAAGTCTTTTTTTAAAATCTTGACCTACAAAATCCAGGATAAAGGTCTAGCACCTGTCTCCCTCTCTGTATGTCCTCATTTCTACCTCAGCACCTTTGCACTTTCTGTGCCCTTTGCTGGAATGCTCTCTCCTCAGATCTTTGCATAATTCACTGCTCATAATTCAGGTCTTTGTACCTCCTCTGCAAGATGTTCCCTGACCACTGTATCTAAAATAGCTTCCCTCTACACCACTTTCCTATAACTCTTTGCATGATTTGTTTTTCTGCGTGGCATTTACTTCTACGTATTGGTTCATTTTGAGTCTTCCCTATGGAAGCATAAGCTATGTATGGAGGAGCCATGTTTGCTTGTTCACCAATGTATCCCTGGTGCTTAGAAGAGGACTTGGAATATAGTAGGTGCTCAGCATATATCTGTGGAATGAATGAACGAATCTCTAAGCTGACTTGAGGTGCTGGGGCCAACAACTATCCAAGGAGTAAAATAAGTCCACGTATTTCTGGTCCACAGTTGCTATGTCTGAATATCTCTCTCCCCCCAGTATTCACACATTGAAACCTAATCCCCAATGTAGTGGTGTTAAGAGGTGGGGCCTTTGGGATGTGATTAGATGATGAGGGCAGAGTCATCATGAATGGGATTTGTGCCCTTACAAAGTAGGCCCAAGGGAAATTACCCCTTTCACCGCGTGAGGGTAGTGGTCTTGCTTCTAGACAGTAAGAAGTAAGCAGTCTGCAACCCAGAAAAGGACCCTCACAAGAACCCAACCATGCTGGCACCCTCATCTTGGACTTTCCACCTTTTATAACTGTGAGAAATTAACTTCTGTCCTTGATAAGCTATGCAGTTGATGGTATTTTCTTACAACAGCCAAACAGACTAAGACAATGGGGTACCACAGTGATTAAGGCAGAAACAAAAGCATTCATTGGGATGCTGGCACCATTACTCCCAGATGTGCGATCTTGGGTAAATTATTTTAGTTCTCTCTGCCTCAGTTTCTCCTTTATAAAATAGAAATGATGATGGTATCTATTTTATAGGGTTCTTGTAAGGATTAAATGAGATAATGTATCTTACTCTGCTAATTGCTTAGCAGAGTATCTGGGACTTAGACCTCAATAAAAGTTTTTTTATTATTCATAAATTAATTATTAAATCCTTCTCTCCTCATTGCTTCAGTCATTTATTCATTCAAATATCCACTCATTTATTTGTCCATTTTTTAATGATTTTCTCATTCTTGCTTCTATTTATTAAATCCATCCACCCTCATACATCTATCTATTCATCTATTTGTGGTTTAAACAAACATTTATCAAGCTTATTTTAAAGGGTTTCAAAGCAACAGTCAGAAAGAGTAGAAATATGAGGTTTAAACAGCATCAGCTTTTAAACACCTTTCTATATCCAGCCGAGTTGTACCTGGGGCCCACTCAAGAATGAGTGCCATGCAGGACTGATGTTCAGCTGGTAGGCATTGGTATAGCTATGCCCACCCAATACAGCAGTTATTCCAAAAGCCTCCTTCTTTACAAGTCCTTAGGTAGGGGAGACCAAAGGCACTCAGGGATGATGCTGAAGATAATCATAATGATGATGATGGCAATAAAGACAGTGTACATGGGGCCAGGTGCAGTAGCTCATGCCTGTAATCCCAGCACTTTGGGAGGCTGTGGCAGGTGAATCATGAGGTCAGGAGTTTGAGACCATCCTGGCCAACATGGTAAAACCCTGTCTCTACTGAAAATACAAAAAAATAGCTGGGCGTGGTGGTGGGTGCCTGTAATCCCAGCTATTCGGAAGGCTGAGGCAGAAGAATCTCTTGAACCCAGGAGGCAGAGGTTGCAGTGAGCCAAGATCGATTGTGTCACTGCACTCCAGCCTGGGCGACAGTGTGAGACTCCATCTCAAAAAAAAAAAAAAAAGACAGTGTACATAAATTTGACTCCTACTACATGCCAGATATCAATATTATTTTAAAGGATCTCAAGGCAACAGTCAGAAAGAGCAGAAATTTACACCCTTCTGTATCCCAACCAGTTGTACCTGGGGCCCACTCAGGAACACACAACTGGCCCCTTATCTCCAACATTTTCTCCTTCTGGTCCAGAGACACAGGCCCAAGGTCTCCGCTTCCATCCCTCCATCTCTCTGCAGCCCAGAGAATCCTTTGCTCTCTCAGCTTGTACCAGCATTTAGTTTGCAAATAGAGTTTATCTCTTCCGGGTCAGGAGGGCACACTTCACCCCAGCCTGAAGTGCTGCTGAAATCTCTTTGTCTATTTCACATTAGAATATTGTTCCCTGAGGTGCCTAAAACACTCAGTGCTGAGGCCACCTCCCCCACCCAATCCAGCAGTTATTCCCAAAACCTCTTTCTTTATAGATCCCTAGGGTGGGGAGACCAAAGGCACTCAGGAATGATGCTTCAAAAGATCATAATAATAATGATGACATTAAAGACAGTGTCCACGAATTTGATTCTTACTATATGCCAGGTATCAAGAACAGTATTCAAACATATTTCACAACCAGGACAACCCAACCAGTCAGAGTGGATGCTAGCTGCAGATAACCAGCACAGCTATACCAATGTCTACCAGCTGAACATCAGTCCTGCACGGCATATCTGTCAATCAATGAAACCCCTCAGCAGGCTAGGAGGCAGTCATGTGAGCCCATTTAACAGATGCAGAAGTGGAAGCTCAGAGAGAAAAATATCACTTAGAGAAGAGATAAGCAGATCTGGGCTTTGCTGAGTCCTGAGCTTGTTTGCTTACTGCCCATTTTGTGTATCTACATACTTATTTGCATCTATTATGAGAATATTTGCTTTACTTGTTAAACTGTGATTTTTCTCATTCTTTACATTTCGAAAAAAGTAAAACCTACAGTACAGTTAAAAGAATAGTTTACTGAACACATACACCCTTCAACTAGATTCATGAAATTATCTGTGGCCCTCCCTCTCTCAGAAAGAAAACACACACACACACACACACACACACACACACACACACTTACATATACACAGAGTCATCTGTTCCATAATGACATTTCAGTCGATGGAACACGTACATGATGGTGGTTTTGTAAGATTATAAAGGAGCTAAAAACTTTCTATTGCCCAGTGGTGTCTTAACCATTGTAATACTGTACTGCAATATATTACTCAAGTTTTTGTGGTGATGCTGATGTAAAAAACCTACTACACTTCCAGTCATATGCAAGTGTAGCACACACACCCTCCTACAAAGGCACGTCTATAGTTTCTTGTCTTCGGACATGTAAGAATTGGAGGCACAGAAATGTGGACTTGGAGAAATCTGGGGCCAACTTTGTGCTCACAGGCTCGACATCAACCATGCCACATAGAAGAAAAAAATGAAAAAATATTTTACAAAAGTATAGCATATACAATTATGCACAGTACGTAATAATAATAAATGACTGTAACTGATTTATATATTTATTATACCATACTTCTTGTCACTAGTTTTTAGTGTACGCCTTCTACTTAGAGTTTTTAAAAGTTAACCATAAAATAGCCGCAGGCAGCTCCTCCAGGAGGTATCCAGAAGAAAGCATTGTCATCATGGGAGATGACAGCTCCATGGATGTTATTCCCCCTGAAGACCTTCCAGTGGGACAAGATATGGGGGTGGAAAACAGTGACGTTGAGAATCCTGACCCTGTGTAGGCCTAAGATAATGTATATATTTGTGGTTTTGTTTTTAACAAAAAAAAGGTTTTAAGAAGTTTTAAAAATTCATAGAATAAGGATATAAAGAAAGAAAGTGGCTGGATGCAGTGGCTCACGCTAGCATGTTGGAAGACTAAGGCAGGAGGATCACTTGAGGCCAGGAGTTCAAGACCAGACTGGGCAACATACGAGACCCTGTCTCTACGAAAAATAAAAATAGCCTGGCATGGTGGCGTGCAACTGTAGTCCTAGCTACTTGGGAGGCTGACGTGGGAGGATCACTTGAGTCCAGGAGTTTGAGGCTGCATTGAGCTATGATTGTGCTACTGCATTCCAACCTGGGCATCAGAGTAAGATCCTATTTCATATACATAATATATTAATATATAATATAATAATACATATTATGTAAAAATATATTTCCTATATAATAAATATTTTGATTATACATTATAATATAATATATTATATATAAGACATTATACATTACATGTTAATATATAATATTTATGTATATATACACCTATGTGTGTGTATATAAACACACATATATTTTGTATAGCTATACAATGTGTTTTTGTTTTAAGCTAAGTGTTATTACAAAAAAGGCAAAAAGTTTTTAAAAACTAAAAACATTTATAAAGTAAAAAAGTGGCAGCCAACTAAGGTTAATCTATTATTAAAGAAAGAAAAGTAAAAACTAAATAAATTGAGTATAACCTGTGTGTACAGTGTTTACAAAGTCTATAGTAGTGTTTAGTAATGACCTAGGTTTTCATGCTCACTCACCACTCACTCACTGACTCACCCAGAGCAACTTTCAGTCCTGCAAGCTTCATTCAATGCAAGTGCCCTATACAGGTTTACCCTTTGTTTTTCATATTGTGTGTTTACTGTATCTTTTCTATATTTAGATGCACAAGTACTTACCATTGTGTTACAATTGCCCACAGTATTCAGCACGGTAACATGGTGTACAAGTTTGTAGCCTAAGAACTACATACGCTCAGTCATATCCCCATCGTTAAATGACACGTACTGCATACATACACATATTTTTTATTCCATTTATAAGTAAGTTGAAACTACCGTGACAGTTCATCCCTAACTACTGCTTCCAAGTTACACTGATCACACAGCACCACACATAATCCTGTTCCTGAAGCCCATGAAAGGTCTTCCTTTACCGCCCAGCCAGAAGTGACCACGTCTGTGCTCCTAGACGTGCTCCAGATGCCTGTTGCTCACCTACGCCCCCTAATGGGAAACTCCTCACCTACAACCCTGTTGATGGGAGCCCATCCCCTGACAGAAGGACCAGGGAGATCTCTGTCCTACAGGGATCCCAGCCACCAGCTGGCAAGGGCCTGTGATTTGGGTGGGATAAGTCAATCAGACTGTTCCTCTTAGCGACTTCAACTGAGAGGAGGCATCGTTTCTGGGGAGTTACAGGCACTAGAACTTAAAAGCTCAGGTGGACTCAGGAGCCACTGTAAAGGTTGCAGTCATGAGCAACCAAAAGGAAGATGAAACAGCTGCACAAATGTAATTTTAAAATGTTTATAATAATAACTAATATTTATTGAGCATATAGTATGTGCTAAGCATAGAACAATTATCAACTCATTTTATATTGCCAATGGCAGTATATACATTATTATCTCACCTGTTGAGATTAAGGCACAGAGAAGCAAAGTAACTTACCTGGGGACACACAGCAAGCAACTGGAAGAGCCTATTTTTCTTACCACCATCCTGTTGGTTCCTGGTATGCACCTTGCCCTTCCTGAGGCCTACTGTTCTGCTTTCTCTAGACTCCCAAGAGATCTTTTTGCATCTTACAGCAAAGCCTCAGTTGTACTGGAGGTAAGCAGAAAGGGTTTCTATTGGTTCCAATCAAAAGAAGCCTGACTGAAGCACCTAGACTTAGCTGGGACTGGGTTTCATCAAGATTAACACTCACTCTCACCATTCTGACCGATTGCCTGCAAGTTTGCAAAGGGAGACTCACAATTTCTGGGGAGCTGAGAATGAGGCACGAAGACTAGTTATACATAACCCATTATCAATAATTTTATATGCACACACTCTGTTGCATGGCTTCCTTATTCAGATGTCACTTTCGCTTCCTTTTATAAATGCAAAAGAAAAATTATCAGGGCTCTTACACTTGCACTGGTGACCTTACACAACATAACCCAATTTCCCAGAAAAGAAAAGGACTTGAATTTTCCCACCACTAAGCTTTTCAGGGAACTAAAGCTTGTTTGATTAAGGAGAGACTTTTTTTTCTTTTTCTTTTTTTTTTACCATACTCAGGTAACCAACTTTTAGAAAATTAGCATTCTTCAAAGTACAGATAACGCAAATGACAGCAAACATAATGGAATCTCTCTCTCTGATGATTTAGGAGGTACTTCTGAATGTCACTCCCCTTTATTCAAGACTGTAAAAAAAATCTGTCTAATAAAATTAAAATTTTACGTTTGCTTGTTAGAGCCTTCTGGGTGATACATGGTTGTGGGACTAAGTCCAAACATAAATGTCACATCTAGTTTCTTGGGCTGTTTACCAAAATCATCTGAGTCACATTGAATGGTGAAAGAAGACACTCGGCCTACTGTCTGGGGCCAGTCTACTGATCCTACAGTAGAATGCCACTTCCAAGCTGGTCGTATGCCTAGACTGGCTCCTTTAAACAGTGGGATATTAGCACTGAATTCCAAGGGAGTTGAAGAGAACCATAATATTTTCATATTTGGGAGATGACAATTCTCATCAAGCAGAGGAATTTGAAGATTCATAGTTTGTATGTCACATTTGTTACACAGTGTCTTGTGCCTAGTAAGTGCTCAGTAAATGGTAAATGGTAAATTCTCATAGTAGGAAAATGTATTAGAGCTTGAGAGAAGCCAAAAATTTATTCTTCTCGGTAGCTCTTAAATATTCCAACTTGCATTAGTTTTCCTAGCAGATGGAAAATCTATTTTACTTCACATTGTTCCTTTTCAGAGAACAATTCGAGTCTCTCTTAGTGGATGGAGAAAGATGCAGAGAGAAGCAAGAAGAATGAAGGAGACTAGAAGCTGTAGGTTCAAGGAAGCTTTGGTACCACAAAAATTCACAGGACCGGAGGGCAAAAGCCTTGGGTTTGTGTCCTTACTCTTTTCAGCCAGCTCTTGGAAGTGACGCCTTCCACTATTGGACATGGCTTGGTGTTATGAACTGTTTTAATGAAAACCACATCTGTTCCTTTTTCAACTTTCTCCACTAGCTTATTTTTTTATTCATCCAGTGTTTATAAGGCATCTACTGTGAGCCTGAAACTGCTCTTGTTGCTGAAGAAATACCACCAGGAAATGAATCAGACCTAGATCTGCCTTCACAAAACCTTTCAAAGAAGTGCAGAGTTATGACAGGAATGCATGATGACCTCATCTAGTCTTGGGGGTAGAAGGGAGGAAGTTCAGGGAAGGCTTCCTGGAGGAAGTGACATTTAATCTGAGACCTGGAAGATAAGAAGTTAGCATTCAAGTTTTTCCTTGAGGAGCAACACAGAAAAAATGTTCCACCTTTCAAATGTGAGGTTAGCTCTCTAGCCTCCTTTCTTAGCACTGTCCTATGCTGTCACTCTACTCTGACCACAGTGGTCCACACTGAGGACTCATCTCCCATAATAACCTTCTCTTTCCTCAGAGCACGTAATTCTAGGCCCTTTATCATCCTAGCTGACCCCACTATCAACAGGCTTCATTTTGCCAAAACTTATAAAAAGGTGATGCATCTTCATTAATTTTTATCCTTGAACTCCCTACCAAGTGAACCAGGGATGAAAAATTATACATTGATGGCAACAAAAAAAAAAAAAATCAGAGTTTTCTTATATACACAAGGATCCACATCAGGAGTGCTTTTCTTTCTATTTGGAAGTGTTTCTAGAAATTGAATTATATGCCAAGCAATGAGCCAGATACTGAGAATAAGATGATTTCATGCAAGTCAGCTTCCCCAGAAAGCAGAAGTCAGGAGAGACTTAGGAATTCAAAGGGGTGACTGGGGAGTTATATATGCAAAAAGGAAAGGGAGGAAGTTGAACTGAGCAGGAGGAGACATCAGACACAACTGCGGACCTGATAAAGTCTCTACTAGCCAAACGGGGCTCTGGAATAAGCACTGCCTGTTAGAGGAGGGACCCATTGAGCAGAAATGAGCAGGTCTTGTACCATCCACCACCTTTCTGAGTTATAGATTAGGGGCTGTCTTGAGAATAGCATGCCCTCACCTCTCATCATCTTGCTCAATCATTGGCCAGGGGTTCTCCTGAGAATACTGTAACCTTAGTTTAAAAATTGAGGCAAATACTGATTAAGTAAATAGCTGTAGGTTGTCAGTTAGCCTCGCCTCACTCATTGAAACTGGGCAATGAGTCCTTTCTTGAAGGAAGATCTAAGCAGTACGTCTCCACATCTGCCACAAGGGTACACAAAAATGAAAAGATTGCTGCCCTGTGGAAGCCTGTAGCCTGGGGAGACAGACTCTGAGCTGCTAATTACACAACAAATATTTTAGTAATGATTATAATTTTTTTGAAGAAAGCATTCTTGTACATTGAAAACTACAAAGCACTGTTATAAAAAAATTAAAGAAGATTTAAAGAAATGGAAACATACCCCATGTTCATGGATTGGAACACTTCATATTGTTAAGGTGGCAGTACTCAACAACCTAATCTACAGATTCAATGAAGTTGCTACCAAAATTCCAGCTGCCTTTATTGCAGAAATGGCCAAGTTGACCATAAAATTCATATGAAATTGCAAGATATCCCAAATACCCAAAACAAACTTACAAAAGAAAAACAAAGTTGGAGAATGTTCACTTCCCAATTTCAAAATTGATGGCAAAGTTACAATGAGCAGAACAATGTGGTGCTGGATATGATAGACACATAGATCAAAGGAACAGAATTGGAAGTCCAGAAATAAGCCCTTGTGTCTATAATCAACTATTTTCAACAAGGGTAATAATAACATTCTATGGAGGAAAGAATAATCTTTTCAACATATGGTCCTAAGACAAACATACAGACACACGCAAAAGAATGAAGTTAGAACCCTATCTAAGACGTATACAAAAATCAACTCAAAAATGATCAGAGACCTAATTAAAAGAGGAAGTCAACTTGTCCCTGTTTGCAGATGACACAATTGTATATTTAGAAAACCCCATTGTCTCAGCCCAAAATTTCCTTAAGCTGATAAGCAACTTCAGCAAAGTCTCAGGATACAAAATTAACGTGCAAAAATCACAAGCATTCCTATACACCAATAACAGACAAACAGAGAGCCAAATCATGAGTTAACTCCCATTCACAATTGCTTCAAAGAGAATAAAATACCCAGGAATCCAACTTACAAGGGATGTGAAGGACCTCTTCAAGGAGAACTACAAACCACTGCTCAACGAAATAAAAGAGGACACAAACAATGGAAGAACATTCCATGCTCATGGATAGGAAGAATCGATATCATGAAAATGACCATACTGCCCAAGGTGATTTATAGATTCAATGCCATCACCATCAAGCTACCAATGACTTTCTTCACAGAATTGGAAAAAACTACTTTAAAGTTCACATGGAACCAAAAAAGAGCCCATATAGCCAAGAGAATACAAAGCAAAAAGAACAAAGTTGGAGGCATCACGCTACCTGACTTCAAACTATACTACAAGGTTACAGTAAAAAAAACAGCATGGTACTGGTACCAAAACAGGTATATAGACCAATGGAACAGAACAGAGGCTTCAGAAATAACACCACACATCTACAACCATCTGATCTTTGACAAACCTGACAAAAACAAGAAATAGGGAAAGGATTCCCTATTTAATAAATGGTGCTGGGAAAACTGGCTATCCATATGTAGAAAGCTGAAACTGGATCCCTTCCTTACACTTTATACAAAAATTAATTCAAGATGGATTAAAGGCTTAAATGTTAGACATGACTAAAACACCAAAAGCAATGGCAACAAAAGCCAAAATAGACAAATGGGATCTAATTTAACTAAAGAGCTTCTGCACAGCAAAAGAAACTACCATCAGAGTGAACAGGCAACCTACAGAATGGGAGAAAATTTTTGCAATCTACTCATCTGACAAAGGGCTAATATCCAGAATCTACAAAGAACTCAAACACAATTACAAGAAAAAAACAAACAACCCCATCAAAAAGTGGGCAAAGGATATGAACAGACACTTCTCAAAAGAAGACATCTAGGCAGCCAACAGGTAAATGAAAAAATGCTCACCATCACTAGTCATCAGAGAAATGCAAATCAAAATCACAATGAGATACTATCTCACACCAGTTAGAATGAAAATCATTAAAAAGTCAGGAAACAACAGGTGCTGGAGAGGATGTGGAGAAATAGGAACACTTTTACTCTGTTGGTGGGACTGTAAACTAGTTCAACCATTGTGGAAAACAGTGTGGCGATTCTTCAAGGATCTAGAACTAGAAATACCATTTGACCCAGCCATCCCATTACTGGGTATATACCTAAAGGATTATAAATCATGCTGCTGTAAAGACACATGCACACGTATGTTTATTGTAGCACTATTCACAATTGCAAAGACTTGGAACCAACCCAAATGTCCATCAATGATAGACTGGATTAAGAAAATGTGGCACATTTACACCATGGAATACTATGCAGCCATAAAAAGGATGAGTTCATGTCCTTTGCAAGGACATGGCTGAAGCTGGAAACCATCATTCTCAGCAAACTATCTTAAGGACAGAAAACCAAACACTGCATGTTCTCACTCATAGGTGGGAATTGAACAATGAGATCACTTGGACACAGGGCAGGGAACATCACACACTGGGGCCAGTCGGGAGGTTAGGGGCTGGAGGAGGGATAGCATTAGGAGAAATACCTAATGTACATGACGAGTTGATGGGTGCTGCAAACCAATAGGGCACATGTATACCTATGTATCAAACCTGCACGTTGTGCACATGTACCCTAGATCTTAAAGTGTGTGTGTGTGTTTATATATATATAAACGATCAGTGACCTAAATGTAAAAGTTAACTCATAAAACTCTTAGAAGAAACCATACGTGTAAATCTTCATGACCGGTTTAGGCAACGCTTTCGTAAATATGGAAACAATAACACAAGCAACAAAAGAAAAAATTAAGTAAATTGAACTTCATCAAAATTAAAACCTTTCATGCATCAAAGGATACTATCAAAAAAGTGAAAATGGGTGGCTGGGCACAGTAGTTCACACCTGTAGTCCCAGCACTTTGGGAGGCTGAGACAGGATAATTGCTTGAACCCAGGAGGCAGAGGCTTCAGTGAGCCAGGATTATGCCACTGCACTCTAGTCTGAGCGACAGAGTGAGATCCCATTTCAAAAAGAAAAAAAAAAAGAAAAGGTAACCCATAGAATTGCATAAAATATTTGCAAATCACATAACTGATAAGAGTACAGTATCTAGATGATACAAGACTTGTAACTCAAAAAAAAAACAAAAACAAAAAACAGAAAACCAAACAACCCAATTTTAAAGTGGGAGAAAGAATTGAATAGACATTTCTCTGAAGAAGATATATAAATGGCACTAAGCACATGGAAAGATGCTTAACAGCATTAGTTACTAGGCAAATGCAAATGAAAACCACAGAGATATCACTTCCCACCCACTAGGATGGCTAACAAAAAAAAAAAAAAGAGGAAATTATTAACTGTTGGTGAAGATGTGGAAAAATTAGAACCCTTGTACTCAAGAAGTCAAAGAACTACCATATGACACAGAAATTCTATTCCTAGCTATACACCTAAGAGAATTAGAAATATGTTCAAACAGAAGTTTGTGCACAAATGTTCATAGCAGTATTATTTCTGATAGGTAAAAACTAGAAATGCTCCAAATGTTCATCAGTGGATGAACGGATAAACAAAATGTGGTATTTCCATACAATGGAGTATTATTCAGCCATAAAAAAGAATGAAGTGCTAACACTTGCCACAACATGGATTAACTGTGAAAATATTTTGCTAAGTAAAAAAACCCAGTCACAAAAGGCCACATATTATATAATTCCATTTATATGAAATGTCCAGAATAAGCAAATCCATAGAGATAGAAAGTAGATTAGTGTTTGCCAGAGGCTGGGGAGAGGGAATGGGGAGTGACTGTTTAATGAGTACAGGGTGTCTTTTTGGGGTGATGAGAACGTTCTGGAATTGGATAGTGGTGATGGTTGCAGAGCATTGTGAATATACAATAAACCACTGAATTATATACTTTAAAATGGTTTAAAAAGCAAATTTTGTGTTATGTAGAAAAAAGTGAAGGAGAAAGAAGAGGTGCAGGGTGTGGTGAGAACAATCTAATAGGAGAGCCCTGCCTGATCTGGAACAGTCATGGAAGACTTAAAGATAAATGGCTTTTTAAAAATTATTCTCAAGGCCCATCTCCAACTTTCAGGGGTTATCTTGCCCCGACTGCTGGGGCTTTGATAACCCAGGTTTCCAGGGGTGGATGATGTAGGTGAAGATCCCCGACAAGGTCATTTTCTCTCCCCAACTGAACAGAAGGAAGAAAGAGCTGGGGGAGGAGAGGAAATTGTGTACAGGCATCACCTCGGAGGAAGACAGAGAGACATGTAAACATTATTTTCTTCCTTTTGTCTCCAAAGCCAGGTGACAGAGAATGGAAATGGGGAATGTAGATCAAAATGTAATTTTCCCTTGCAAGCTACAGTGAGGCCAGGGGCTAGGGGGTGGCCTGCCCTGGGGAGCTGCTCACACGGCAATAACTCACCAGCAGCTCTGCACAAAAGCAGTGCTTATTAAAGGTCAAATGGAGCCAGCAGGGGGATAGTCGGGGGAGGGTTGATGGAAGCAATAAAGGGACACAAGAGAGACAGGGGGCCATTGGGAAGGGCTGATTCTGATTAAGAATTTGTCCCAAGCAAGGCAGAGGTCAGCCATTCAAGTCAGGAGGTGATGCCCCTGACACCCACCAGGGACCCCTGGGCTGGAAAATGCTGCCTTTGTCTTTATGAACCAAGAATTTCCCTGGCCCCATGCAAAAATCAATAATGAATCAATGAAACACTGGCTTGTATAAGAAACAATTATCAGCAAGCCAGAAAAACAGCATTGGGAGCCCTCTGCCTCTGCTCACCTACAAGGTGGATGGGGAGGTGGCTAAACTCTCAGAGGTCAGATAGCTGAGGAATGACCTAACCACCCAGGTGCCCAGGACTGGTTAATTCACCATCATCATCATCATCATCATCATCATCATCATCATGTAACTTCTACTACCTGTCAAACATTCTGCAGAGCTCACAATCTTACTGAATTTTCTCAACAACCCACAAGTGCTGTTATTATTCTCATTTTATAGTCAGGAATACTAAGGCTTAGAGAGCTAAGTCATCTGCTCAATAGTACTTAGCTACTGAAAAGGCAGAGTTAGGGCATGACACCAATCTATCCAACCCCAAACCCTGAGCTCTAACTATGATAATAAACGGCCTCTCACAATAATCAAGTGACTACTGAATGCCTACTATGTGCGTGGCCACGAATGCACTGCTGGGATTTGGGCTGAGTCTTTTTTTTCCCCCTCAGAGCCTCAGAGTTCTAATGGATCCTATGGGGAGTTATCCCTGATGCTCCTGTCTAGGAGGGAAGCTCAGAGAATCAAGTCATACTCAGAGCTTCATTTGGTTATCCAAATGAATATGCATTTAGAAAATGGGACCTCTGTGCACCTAAGAGGCTGTCCCTCTCACTGTCTTTCCTCTCTCTGACATGCCTAGTATGCAGGACAATGCCGGAACAGACAGGGTTCCCAGTCAAGACCAGAACAGAACCTGGAGTGGGAAACAAAGCGTGAAGGCCACAGGATGAGGAAATGGGGGTGAGAAAATGTGGCTAAGTGGATGACAACCCAATGCAGGCCTTAGATGGGCGGGGCCCAAACTGTCAGGCTTCTGACACTTCCCTTTGAAGGGACATACAACAACTCCTTGCTAATTGGTCTTGCCTCCAAGACGCTCGGGTTCTGTATTTTCAACATGTGTACACCAGTTTTTATTTTTTTAAACACTTGGTGATATGGTTTGGATATTTGTCCCTGCCCAAATCTCATGTTGAATTGTCATCTCCAGGGCTGTAGGTGGGGCCTGGTGGGAGGTGTCTGGGTCATGGAGGTGAATTCTTCATGGCTTGGTGCTGTCTTTGCAGTCGTGAGTTATGAGATCTGGTGATTTTAAAGTGTGTGGCACGTCTCCCCCTGCCACTCTCTCTTGCTCCTGCTTTTGCCATGTGACGTGCCTGTTCTCCCTTCACCTTCTGCCATGGTTGAAAGCTCCCTGAGGCTTCACTGGAAGCCAGGAGATGTTAGTATGATGCTCTTTGTAAAGCCTACAGAACCATAGCCAATTAAGGCTCTCTTCTTTTCTTTTTTTTCTTTTTCTTTTTTTTTTTTTTTTTGAGACAGTCTTGCCCTGTTGCCCAGGTTGGAGTGCAGTGGTGCAATCTTGGCTCAATGCAAACTCTGCCTCCTGGGTTCAAGCTATTCTCCTGCCACAGCCTCCTAAGTATCTGGGATTATAGGCTTCTGCCACCACATCTGGCTAATTTTTTAATTTTGGTAGGGATGGGGTTCCACCATGTTGGCCATGCTGGTCTCAAACTCCTGACCTCAGGTGATCTACCTGTCTCGACCTCCCAAAGTGCTGGGATTACAGGCATGAGTCACCGTGCCCGGCATAAACCTCTCCTCTTTATAAATTACCCAGTCTCAGGTAGTGCTTTATAGCAATGCAAGAATTGCCTACTTCACTTGGGTTGCCAGTAAGGACTGCTTGGAAATCCTGAGAAGCCCCCACCTCCTCAGAGCACAGGCTGCAGAAATGTTTTCTTTTTCGAACAGTGGAAGAAAGCAACTCGGGAGGTGAAGAGGCAGTAGAGAGAATTGGGAAATCTTTTGTGTGTGAGCATGTGTGTGTGTTACCATAACAGGTTTTTAAAGTTAGAAAGTTCTAGAACTTGTATTCATTTTGACATTTATTTATTTATTCATTTATTTTTTTATTTATTGAGACAGGAGTCTCGCTCTGTGCCCAGGCTGGAGTGCAGTGACAAAATCTCAGCTTACTGCAACCTCTGCCTCCCAGGTTGAAGCTATTCTCCTGCCTCAGCCTCCCGAGTAGGTGGGACTACAGGCGTGTGCCATCACGCTTGGCTAATTTTTGTATTTTTAGTAGATATGGGATTTCTCCATGTTGGCCAGGCTGATCCTGAACTCCTGACCTCAAGTGATCCACCCACCTCTGCCTCCCAAAGTGCTGGGATTACAGGTGTGAGCCACCACACCTGGCCTATTTTGACTTTTACATACCGGTAGGTAATGCCATGTTGTTTGTTTCCTCCTGACCCAGTAACATCTGTAAGTCTCGATCTTGCACACAGCAGTTTTGCTGAGGTAACGGATGCTTCTGGTGCTCAAGTCACATCCCCTCTGCTCTCCCCTGACTGTGGCACACTGACACCATCCCACCTGAAGCATCTTTCCAGAACCCAGAACCTCTCTGCTTCTCTGCCTCAATGCTTTCTCTAAAGCTGCAAGAACCTGTTCAGCCTCAGGCAGGGGAAACCCCAGAAGTGCAGGGAGTTAACACCCCTGTAACTGTAATAGGTTCATTGCCCGACGTGCCCAGCAAGTCAAGACAAGATACCAGCTTGCAGAAGAGAAAGAGGTTTAATTAAAGGGTCACCGAAATCTCAAATCCGTCTCCTCGAGGAATTTGAGGTTAAAGTTTTTTTTAAGGGTTGTGGAGTGGACTGAAGTGTGGAGGCCATTGATTGGCAGAAGAATGCTGGGTGAAGTCATGGGACAGGGAGAGGAAGAAGCTATATTAGCAGGCTGATCCCATTCAGGACCCAGTGACTAAAAACCAGCCACATCCACCCACAAGAGCTTTGTGGGGAGATCAGAGGGAGCACGTCTTAGACCGGATCCTCAGCTTGTATGAGGCATTTGGTGTTGCTTTGAGGGTAGTCATATCCTAATCAACACTTAAAGTATCATTATTAGCAATACTGAGCTAACCAGAAGGGAGGGGCCAGGATTAAGAGAAGACAGGCAGGCTAGGCGCAGTGGCTCACACCTGTAATCCCAGCACTTTGGGAGGCTGAAGCAGGTGGATCGTGAGGTCAGGAGTTTGAGACCAGCCTGGCCAATACGGTGAAACCCCGTCTCTACTAAAAATACAAAAAAAAAAAATTAACCTGGCATTGGGGTGCGCGCCTGTAGTCCCAGCTACTCAGGAGGCTGAAGCAGAAGAACCGCTTGAACCCGGGAGGTGGAGGTTGCAGTGAGCCAAGATTGCACCATCACACTCCAGCCTGGGTGACAGAGGGAGATTTCTGTCTCAAAAAAAAAAGAAGAGAAGAAGAAGAAGACAGGTAGGTCTCACAGGTAACAATAGTGTAGGTAGGCAAGATGTAAAGTCCAGAGAGGTCACCCGTGGCACGTAGAAGAAACACTTGGTCCTGAGACTAGGTAGGGAGCAGAGCCCAGAGGAGGGGAGGGGCAGGTGAGTCCTCCTGAGGGAAATCCCCGTCTTGTCCTGCAGTTGTTCTCTGCACCCAATCAGCCTCCTGCTAGTCAGCAACACTCTGCAATCAGCACCCTTCAAGAAGGTTTTACATACACTCATTACGTTGGTGCAGAAGTAATTGCAGTTATTACCATTGAAAAACTGCACCAATCAATATATGAACTTTAACTACAGACCACCTCAGTGAGGCCATTTTTGAGGGTTCCCAAAATGCTGAAGTCAAGACAGGAAGAAAGAGTCAAATCTGTGCCTGGCATACCCTTGCTGTTTGTTCTTGCTCAGCCTTCACCTCCTCCTCTTCTCGTAACATCATAACATTTCGCTTGTGAAATGGCTCTCCTCCAGCCCCAGTCAGTGTGCAGCCTGATCAAGATCAGGAAACTGAGGCTCATACACAAGTGAAATAACTTGCTCAATGTCGCACAGTGTGGTAAAGCCTGACTCAAATCCATGACTTCAAGGCTACAGGGGTTAACCACTCTGCAAGTCCTCCTAGTCTAAGCTGCAAGTCTAAGCTGATCCTAGATTTCAGAGGAGGGTCAGCTTTGGGATGAAGTTCAAGCAGAAACTGGGATTTATTGGCTCACCTTTGGCCTCAGTCTTTTCTTCAGTCAGTGAGAAAACACTTGCATAGCACAAGCAGGGAGAGAACTGAGTTCATTAAATCGCTAATTCTCTCCTTCCTGTGCCATCCCGAACACAGCCCCCACAGTCAGCAAAACCTGCTATCTGCTTCATCTGATCTTACTCCATACCACAATTTATTTTTGAACTTTTTTTCCTTGTTGGATAATGGCAACATCGAAAAGGCTCTATTGATTTCTCAACTGCAGGTTTATTGGGGCTGAGTCAGCCCAGCCCTCCACCTCCACTGGAGTCTCCATTCAGATCCTTATCTCACCTTTTCATAGCTTGAAAGACTAAGTTTAGTTAAGACCATAGGGATGGGTCCTGAGGGTTGCATTCATAGTCATAATGAAACAAAATTAGAAACTACTTTAGATCTTAACATCCTCTGTATTCGCTGTGCTGAATTACACACAGAGGAGGGATGAAAACGGAGGTGAAGTTGGTACTTCGGATAAGCTTGTAGTCTTGCTGCAGTCACATAATTTACAGGAGGGCAAAGCAGACGAAAACTTGAACTTTGCTTTGATGCAGACACCAGGCATCTAGAATAAATGCTCAGTCTCGCTAGGTCTGTTCTTCATCCCCAAATGGGGGTAATATCATCTACCTTCCAAACTACATTACAGACTTATCAATAAAATTAATAGTCCTCGGTAGAAAAATACTTGAGAATAAATCATTATTATTTACATGCCCTCCAGACTCAGTCTTCATACACTGAAGGGAGTCTTAAAATCTTGCTTCCTCCAAGAACCTTTCTGTCTTTTTCATTCATTTATTCAGAAAACATTCATTGAGCAGACACTGGAGATACGAATTATTTTCACTCACCCTTATGCTCTCATAGACAACCTGCTCCCATGCTAGACAATTCATATGCTCTACCTTATATCTTTTTTGGCCCACCTGTCTCGCTGCAGCCATTGCTACATCACTGTTTGCAGGTGTATTTTCATAACATCTTGCTTCCGTGGCGCCACATACTGCTTGCTTTCTGCTCTGGGGCTTGATCCAAGAGCCTTGCCGGTGTATATGCAAAACTGGAAATGTAATGGAGTCAACACCCCTTAGGGCAACCCTTGCCCAAAGGAGGACAGGAGCTGGTGGATAAATTTTCCCCTCACCCATTCTCAGCAGGCCATTGAAATGCATTTTACACAGTTCTCAGAGGGACTCTATTGAATATGAGCCCTAGTTGCCCACATCTTAGCTCAGTAACACACCTTTAGACAGGCTTTCTGTATTTCACTTTTCCAAGTTACCGTTCCCTGTTCCTTGGCAACTCTTCACAACCAATATACCTGCATACAAGCTCTTTTCTCAAGCTCTCCCTTCTGGGGAAAATCTGAACTAAGACTCCATTTTTTCAAAGAGATATTTCTCGTCTCTGCTAGTTAAGCCCCAGGCCACACGATCCCATCCATTCTCCCCACCCCCTGGCTCTAGTTGATTGGCCCAGGCGTGAATGATTGGCAGGAGCTAAAGCCAATCAGATTTTTTCTTCCCTGAGACTTCAGAATGCAAACTATTCAATCTCTGTGGGATGATATTTGAAGCAGAAGGGATTATAAAGCCTGAGCTGGGAACAACCGTGTACCCATGGAGGGGAGAAAACCAGTTTGCAAAGAAAAAGAAACGAAGATCACACAACTTTGGAGAGACACAAGAAAACGGCTAGGTTCCTGGTCACTTTTTGGTTTCCGGTTCAAGTGCCATAATTGAACACTCCCCCCTCCTATTGTTGGGTTCTCTGAGACTCTTTTATTCTTCTGATAAATACATTTTTTTTCCTGCTTATACTAGTTTGAGTGAGATTCTGCTATTTGTAACCCAATAGTTTCTAAATCAGAACATCTTATTATGCCGGGCACTCTGTTAAGTTCTGGTTGTATAATAATGAACAACACACAGTCCCTGCCTTCAGAGAGTTTAGCATCTAACTGATTAATAAAAAATGAGATAGTGTTTCAGTGTCTCACAGCATTTTCTATGTGTCAGAGAGCTAATCTTTTTCATCATAGGTCTGTATATTCCTCCATTCATAATAATCATTTATTAATTCATTCATAAACATTGCAACCATTTTCTAATCCTTATCCTGTATAGGGGACTGCACTAAGTGCTTTATGTGTATCAGATTGCTTCGCTTTTTACTGAAATGGTTCATTTCTTTAGTGTTAGGGATAGAGCAGTAAATAAGATCATTTCAAGTTATGATAAGTGCTGTGAAGGAAATAAATCAAGGGATGTGATAGGGAGAAAGTCACCAGGGTGGAGAGAGTAGAGAGAAAGTGTTTTAGATGGAGAAGGAAGATAGTCAGTGAGGGCCTCTGCATTTGAACTGAGACTCAAAGAATGAGAAGCACAGAGATGTGCAGAAAACCAAAGGAAGAACATTCCAGGCCTAGGGAAAGGTAAGTGCAAAGGCCCGAAGGCAGGAATGAAATGAAGGAATAAGTGAATGACTGGACTCCAAGTAAGACAATGGCCCCTGACCCTTGAATCACATCTGTGGTTCTCAGGTGCACAATGAATTTTTCTTTTTTCTTGAGACAGATCTTGCACTGTCACCCAGGTCAAACTGCAGTAGCACAATTAGTTCACTGCAGCCTCAATTTCCTGGGCTCAAGCAACCCTCTCACCTTGGTGTCTTAAGTATCTGGGACTACAGGCATGCATCACCAGTCCTGGTTAATTTTTTTCTTATTTTTTGCAGATATGGGGTCTCACTATGTTGTCCAGGATGGTCTTGAACTCAAGCAATCTTCCTGTTTCAGCCTCCCAGAGTGCTGACATTAGTTGTAAACCCTGGCCCACAACGAATTTTTTAAACTCACTGCACAGTGAGTTAAAACAAACAAACAAAACAAAACAAAACATGAAAACTACCCAACCCTAAACCTACATTTAGGCTACTAGTGCTAGCTAGTAGCTAGCTGCTTTAAAGTAGCCAGGCTAGAGGAGTAGCCTAAAAATGGGTATGTTTTAAAAACAGTTTAAAAAGCTATTTTTAACAGTTTAAAAACATGGGTTTTTTTTAAAAAAACAGTGAGTTTTAAAAAATACCCATGTATAAGCTATTCCTCTAGAGATTTAGATTCTATCAGTCTAGGTGGAACACAATTATCTTTCTTTTTTTTTTTTTTTTTTTTTTTCAGTTCCCAGCAATTCTGATACAAAGAAAGGGTGGAGAACAACTATACTTGATGGAAATTAGTACAGTAGAATTTAAATAAAAAGGAAACAAGCAACAGGGAAATGTGACGGCTGGGCATCTCCCAAATCTGGGTTCAATTCCTTGGTTCCTGAGGTCATAGTCTGTATCCAGGCAACAGTCTCCCAAATGTGGAATTGTGGAGACTGAGTGAAAGGATGTGGACGCATCCCAACAAGGAAGTGCTTCATTATAAGAAAGTTGTCAGTGTTACCAGACCCTCCCCAGGCTGGGTCAGGCCCCTACTTCTCTGCTCTTCAGCCTCCTTGCCTACCCCACTAAAGCATTTATCACATGGTGTGATATATGCCATTCCATGAAGGCAAAAACTGTCTTCTTCCTTGTGGCATCCTATGTATCTCTCAGGCCTCCACTTAGATGCTGCTTCCTCCAGGAAGCCATGCTTGACTTCACCCTAAGACGGTTTAGGTGCCTCCATTAGGAGTTCCTTATAGAAATTATTGCCCTATTTTTAAACTGTATTTACATATGTCTCCGCCAGTCGTCTGGGAACTCTTCAAGTTTGCTATTGTACTCATTATCTATTTCACTGAAGAAAAATGGATCTGGCCGGGCACGGTGGCTCACACCTGTAATCCCAGAGTACTTTGGGAGGCTGAGGCAGGCAGATCATGAGGTCAAGAGATCGAGACCATCCTGGCCTACATGGTGAAACCCCATTTCTACTAAAAATACAAAAAAACTTAGCTGGGTGTGGTGGTGCGCACCCGTAGTCCCAGCTACTCGGGAGGCTGAGGCAGGAGAATCGCTTGAACCCAGGAGGTGGAGGTTGCAGCGAGCCAAGATTGTGCCACTGCACTCCAGCCTGGCAACAGACTGAGACTCTGTAAAAAAGAAAGAAAGATAGAAAGAAAGGAAGGAAGGAAGGAAGGAAGGAAGGAAGGAAGGAAGGAAGGAAGGAAGGAAGGAAGATAAAAAAGAAAAGAAAAGAAAAAAGAAAAGAAAAGAAAAGAAAAGAAAAGAAAAGAAAAGAAAAGAAAAGAAAAGAAAAATGGACCTGCTCTCATGGAGCTATGTCACCATGATGGGAGGACAGGCAATATGCCCACAGTGTGTCAGGTCAGTGCCCTTGGTGTGATGGGAAGATATGGAGGCCATTGGATGGTTCTGAACAGAGGCATGGTGTGACATCACCTTGCTTTTGAAAGCATTGTTGTGGACTCTGTTAAGAAGAGAGTATGGGGGACCTGGTGTGGTGGCTCACACCTGCAATCCCAGCACTTTGGGAGGTGGAGGCGAGAAAATCACTTGAGGTCAGGAGCTCAAGATCAGCCTGAGCAACATGGTGAAACTCCGTCTCTACTAAAAATACAAAAATTAGCAGGCGTGGTAGTGCGTGCTTGTAGTCTCAGCTACTTGGGAGGCTGAGGCATGAGAATTGCTTGAAACCAGAAGGCAGAGGTTGCAGCGAGCCAAGATTGCACCACTGCACTCCAGCCTGGGCAACAGAATGAGACTCTGTCTAAAAGAAGGAGAAGGAGGAGAAGAAGAAGGAGAAGGAGGAGAAGGAGAAGGAGAAGGCAGCATGGGGAAGCAAGGGAGAGTGCTAGAAGAGCATGGGTTAACCAGGTGAGAGATGGTGATAGTTCGGATGAAGCAGTAGCAGCAAGGATGGTGAGAACTGGTCAGATTCTGGATAAGTTCTTTAATGGCTTTGCCTGGTAGAATTGGCATATTCATAAACTGTACATACTTGAGAATACAACTTGTCAAGTTTTGATATATGTGTATACCTCAGAAACTACCACAATCCAGGTAATGAACATACCTACCTCCCAAACATCTCCTGTGCCCCTTTGAAATCCTGCCTGTCTCTGCCCATCCCCAGGCAACCCACGATGTGCTTTCTGTCACTATAGATTAAGTTCTAGAATTTTCTATAAATAGCATCATGCAATACTCTTTCATGTCCGGCTTTTTCCCTAAGTACAATTATTTTGAGATTCACTCATGTCGGTCATGTACCAATCATTTGTTCCTTTTTATTTCCGAGTAGTATTCCATCATATGGAGGTACTACATTTGTTTATCCATTTACCTGTTGATGGACATTTGGGTTATTTTTCATATTCTTGATGTATTTTGAAGGCAGTGCTGAAAGAATTTGCTGGTGCATAGGCCGTAACATATTGCAGAAAGAGCAGAGTCATGGATAACTCTGAACTTCTTAGTTTAACAACTGGGAAGGTGGAGTTGACAATTACTGAAGTGGGGGACATGGCCAGCTAGAATGAAACACCTCAAACATCCAGCACATTGCCTGGCACACGGTGAGCATTCTATTGATATCTGTCAAAGAAAGAATAAGCGCAGAGAGAACAAAAAGAGCTACACATTCAGTTTTGGAAGCTGGCAATTGAAATCATAAGCTTCAGGCCAAGCTTTATGTATTCTCTCCCTTTATCCACATCCCCCTCACCCTCCTGAAACCCACGCAGTCATCATCATAAAGAGACTCCTTGGGCACAAAAGAGGTAGAAGGCAGATTCAGTTAGAGCAGGATCCCTTGTTCTCAAATGGCCTCCGGTCCAGGAAGCATTGTTTTCACCCCAGCATGGGGCTGAATGCACCACTCTCCTCTTTGGTTTCTGAACAATAAGCTTCCAAATTACTCTCCGTCTGGCAGATCCACTTGAGATCTACGAGCCTCTGAGAAGTCCCCTCCTTCTCCTCCATCCACCCTATACTTCCCAAACACTCCAACATCACTAACTGATGCTTCACCATAGCCAGGCACTAAGGTGAACTGTTATTAAAAGGCACATACATCAATTATTTCAATAGCAAAAAGATGTAAAAAGGATCAATACACAAATGAATAAATACAAATGGCCAATAAATGTAAGGAAGGGAGGTGCCCAGCCTCACTAGCACTCAAATGAAAATTTCTACAATCTTGAGACAACATCCTTTTCTTGTCAAATTGGCATAATTAAAACAAATGCAAATAAACTGACGTTAGCAATAGTGTGAGGACACAGAGAGAAATGTGCTTTGCCGGTGGAAGTGCAAATTGGTAAGCCATTCTGGAGGAAGTTTAAAAAGTAGCCATAGTCTTTGATCCAAAAATTCTGCATCTAGAAGTCTGTCCTATTTGAATTGTTAAGGATGTCTGTAAAGATATCCATGCCATCATTATCGATAATAGAAAATGTCGCTAACAACCTTAACGTGTTGTAATGTAAGAAAACACAAACTCTGTTTTCTCTTACTATACTCTCACCACATAATCAACATAATACTTATGGTATCAGATATGTGTGTTTTTATCCCTACACATAAAGTAAGCAATCAGTTCTGCAAGGCACACCAGCTGGGTGTCTTCTAATTCATTTCTGATGCTATCTACCTGGAGATAGCATCTGATCCCATAGGCTGAGGGCTCAGTTGCACAAGACTGCCCCTAACTTCAGATGCCAATTTCGAGTACTAGGTTGCCACCTATGCTTCTGACCAATCAGCTTTAAATCAGAGTTTCCATGATTCTCTCCCTTGGGTTCAATTAATTTGCTAAGACGGCTTACAGAACTCAGGGAAACATTTACTTATGTTTACTGGTTTATTATAAAGGATATTACAAAGGATACAGATGAACAGCCAGATAGAAGAGACGCATAGGAGCAAGGTGTGTAGGAAAGGGCATGGAACTCCCACGCCCTCTCCAGCCACTCTAGCCTCTGGAAACCCTTGTTAATCTCTCTGGAAGCTCTCTGAGTCCTCTCCTTTTGGGTTTTTATGGAAACTTCTTCACATACACATGATTGATTAAATCCCTGCCCATTGGCGATCAGCCCCTCTCCCCTCTCCAGAGGTTGTGGAGTGGGGCTGAAAAGTCCTAACCCTCTAATCCTGCCTTGGTCTTCTCTGCGAGCACCTCCCACCCCCACCAGTCAATCTATTAGCATACCAAAAGGCACTCATCTCTTTGAAGATTGCAATGATTTTAGGAGTGGTATGCCAAGAAAGGGAAACCAGAACAAAGACCAAATATATATTTCACAGTACCACAACATGTAAAGAAATTATGACACTGCCTATCAACAGAATAGATAAATGCATTGTGTATATTCATACAATGACTTACACAGCAATAAACATGAATAGACTAGAACTATATGCAGCAACATGGGTGAATCTTTCAAGCATAACAATGAATGATTCTGATAACGACAACCATTTATTAAGGATTCACTACAAACCAAGCTCTCTATGCTTACTGCTTTATTCCTATTATCTCATTAACATCTCACAAGAAACCTGCAAAACAGGTACAATTATTAGCTCCATTTCATAGATAAAGAAATTGAGTTTTATGGAGTTAACGTGATGTTCTTAGGTTACATAATTGGTAAGCTGTGGTTTTGGAATCTGAACCCTGATCTATCTTTTTCCAATGGTTCATGCTCTTAGCATTACAAGATACTGCTTCTTAACTCAGAACAGTTAGTTCTGAAATGAATTTAGTAGATCCCAGACATTTAAAAATGAAATAGATGAGAAGAGGAGGGGAGGGGAGAAGGGAGGAATTATCAGAGGACATTGGGTATAATGAAATGTGACACAAATATCAAACAAATATAAGCATTTATCTCCCACCGTGTGTGTGTGTGCACACATGCATCACCAGTTTTGCCAAGTAAAATGTATTTTACATGGTCCAATTGCTTTGAGAAACACGGCTTTAAGCTCTTAGTGTCTTCATTCTTTCAACAAAGTTCCAAATAGATGCGAGGTGCTGCCCAAAGTACCAAAAACACAGGTATTAATGCATGAGCCCTGTCCCAAAGAAATCCAAGTCCAGCAGAGGAGACAGACTTAAAGAACGCCATATGCAAAGCCCTATGATGGAGGAAGCTCAGGGGGCTGAAAGGAAAGCTGAATGCAGGTTAGGAGGATGACAACTCCCAGGAAAAGCCTTGCAGAGGAGGGCCCCCCACGAGCTGAGTCCTGAGGTTGTCAAAGCACATAGGTGATGAAATTCCTGGAAGAGAGCATTGCTCCATCATCCACACAGTAAGTGAGAAGTAAGACTGCATCCCCGACCGGGCGCGGCGGCTCACGCCTGTGATCCCAGCACTTTGGGAGGCCGAGACGGGCGGATCACGAGGTCAGGAGATCGAGACCACCCTGGCTAACACGGTGAAACCCCGTCTCTACTAAAAAATACAAAAAACTAGCCGGGCGAGGTGGCGGGCGCCTGTAGTCCCAGCTACTTGGGAGGCTGAGGCAGGAGAATGGCGTAAACCCGGGAGGCGGAGCTTGCAGTGAGCTGAGATCCGGCCACTGCACCCCAGCCTGGGCGACAGAGAGAGACTCCGTCTCAAAAAAAAAAAAAAAGACCGCATCCCCATACTTGCTTCGTGAGAGTGACAGAGGATACTTATTGAGCACTTACTATGTGCCCCACTTTACAATCACAACAATCATACGAGGAGGGTCCAGGATGATCATCTCCAATTTATAGATGAGGAAACTGGGCTTCAATAAGGTGAAGTGACGTGCTCAAGATATCATAGCTGAAAAAGTTAGGGACAGAATATATAGTTAAACAGGTCACTCCAATGTGCATGTTCTCAATCACTGCTATATTCTTCCTCTCCCACCTATCAATAAAGAATTTAGAAAGGGAGAAGAAAAAGCAAAGGGGACATTAAAGGAATAGGGTAGAGGTCACAGGATCCTGAGGTCGTGACTTTATATACATAAGCCCAACAAGCCTGGGAGGTAGGTACAATGATCATTCCACTATACAGATAAAGACAGTGAGGCTCAGAGTAACAGGGTGATGTCCTTCTCAGCAGCCACATCCATGTAAACCCCGGTTCTGGGTCTGCACTGCCCAGGCTCCTGACTTCCTAATCCAGAGTTTGGGAAACCCTCTTGCCTCCTAGACATTTGTGGGGAAGCCTCCACTGCTAGTCTAGCTGATGAGGCATCCCATCCCTGCCTGGGAAATGTGGGAGCCATGCACCAGTAGCCCCGAGCCCCAGAGGAGACGAGACTTCTAATTAGATGACTGTGTTCTGGTGTCTGCCCAGACTCTAGCAGACAAATGGAGACGAGATGAGAATCCCAAATCACTCTGTCTTTTAGGGCCTGGCATTTGGGCAGAGAAGACAGGCTTTGCAGTCTTATTTCCCCTCCCAGCAGGTATGTGCATCCTCTTCCATAAAATGGATGTAAAAATTGCCACACCTAGCCCTGATACAGAGTTCAGGGTATGCCAGATTTTGTTCTAAAGTGCCACTCTTCATAATTAATTAGTTTAATCCTCAAAACAATTCTTTGCGGTAAATATGTCCATTATCCCCATTTTACAGATGAGGAGACTGAGACTCAGTAGTAATTTAGGTTATAAATGGAAGAGACAGGGTTTGAACCCCAAATGTGGGTCCTTAGCTGCTATTTTATGCCCCCAGAAGAAAGAAATACATTATTGTAGATGGTGCTGCTTACTGAGCACATTCCATACCCATGTGCTCTCATTTAATCCCCGTGGTATCGGTTTCATCAGCCCCATTTTACAGATGGGCCAACTCTAGGGCTTGGAGAGCTGTAGCAATGTGTATACCATCCTAGAGAGGCCAGGATACGATCCCAGCTCAGGTTGATTCCCAATCCCAGCTACCTAGCCACCACACTGGTGGGCCCCCTTTTGGCTAATCCTCAAAATCACCTGGGAGAGTGCTAAACATTCAGATTCCATTCGTATAGCCTTTCTGGAGTAGGTCTTAGGAACGTGTATGTTTAAAGTATACCCAAGGGGTTTCTAATTATGAGTCACTTGCAAAATTACATAAAATAATACAGAAATGTGTTGGCAAACTGCAAAGTGACATAAAAATGCTATGAAGTATTATGATAATAATAGCACCTGTCCTTACTATTAATGACAAGCCATGGTAAAAGTGTGCAAAGCTTTAATGAAAGTGGTACCTGAAAAATGGAAGACACACTTCCTGACCTCAAGAAGGTAGAAGTTTATCAATTGAGATGAAAGTTTGTTTGTTTGTTTGTTTGCTTTTCAGGAGTGAGTTGCTAATAGAACATGCCAAGAAATAATAAGCTAATCCATGCTACTGCCAGCATAGAAAGCTGGTAGGCTTTTAATTACCTGTGTTCACAGAGCAAAAGGAAGCTACAGTGTGTTTGAATTCCTTGAATCCATTCTGTCAGAGGGTGGGGAAAGGGGCCGAAAATATTGTAACCAGCAGGGAGGGTAGCTATATCACACTCTGGGTGCAGTGTCTGGGCATAGAAGTGGGAGGTTCTATCAGAAATGTGATAGAGCCAGCAAAAGAACATTATTGGACTTCCTAGCTCTCTCTGTATAGAAATCACCCAATTGTCATCAAGATAGAAATAAGAACACACTGCAAGCAGTCTAGTACTAACTCAGATTGAACCCTATCTACTCAGCTAGGGTTCTGCTTATGATGTTCAGGACAACCATGACTTAGCATTCTTACAAACAAACATTTCTCTCTCTCCTTCCATTGCTCAATGTTTAATACTGTTTGCTCATGTTTTCTTTCACTCCTCTGTGATTCATTGAAAACCAAATTAAAACAAAAGATTATCTTTGCCCCTGGTCCTCTCTGGGCGCCCTGTTTATTTCTAACCCTGGCAAAAAGGACCTAGTGGTTTTCCCAGGATCCACCGATATTTTGCATCTGAAAATCCAAGAGGAGGGTTTAGGAAGTCTGTATTTTTTTTTTAAGAGACAGGGTCTCACATTATTGCTCAGGCTGGTCTTGAACTTGTGGGCTCAAACCATCCTCCTGCCTCAGCTTCCCGAAGTGCTGGGATTACAGGTGTGAGCTGCTGCTCCCAGCTGAGGAAAGCTGTATTTTTAAAAAGACTCCCCAGTTGAATTTTATGTGTAGACAAATTTGAGAGACACAGGGAACATCAGACTCATTCATTCATTCGGCAATGATTTGCAGAGCACCTACTATATGGCAGGGTCAAACTAAGACCAAGAGACATACTGATGAACAAAACCAGACAAGGTTCCCATCCTCATGGAGCCTAGAGTCAAGCAGGGACAATGGAAGTGTCATAGACAGTGCAAGAAATGTTTAAAGTCAAATTACATGGGAGCTAGAAAAGGGAAAATCAGGGAGTTATGCTGGTCAGCCTAATTCAGATGGGAGGTGGGTGATCAGGCGAGGTTATCACCAGATGCACCATTTAATTACATATTTAGAAGTAAACAAGGAAGAGAATGAGGCTGGGGTGAGAATACAGCTGAGAAGGGAAGAAAGAGCTCCAAGGAAGATAATAACACATGTGAAGCCCATAAGACAAGAGGCAGAGACGCCCCAAGAAACAGAAGGCAGGCAGGTGGGGCTGCAGTATTTTGATCAACGTATCACAAAAATCAGCATTTTGATCCACGTGTCACAAATTCAGAGTGGAGTGGACGCAGGGCCAGGTCAGCATGTGTCAGGAGTTTAGATTTGACCCTAAGAGAGGTGAGAAGCAGCTGGAAGGTTTGAAGTGGGAATTGACATGATCTGAATTTACAACCTTTCAAAAACAGCAGAGGGCCTCCTCCCACCCCTATAATGCTTTAATCATCTAATGTCCGTGAATAAGACTGCCCTTTTCAAAACTGAAGAGTTCATTCCATTCTGGAATCCTGAGAAGAAAATTAGCCAGGAATTGTGCTCTCCAACCTCCAGCCTGCTCCGGTGGCCACTCTCCCAGAGAGTGAACAGAAGTCTATTTTGAAATTAAATGTGGGGTCACGAGAACAGGAAGGAAAAACCTCTCCATATGGGTGTGTGCTCTGCTCCCCTTCCTACCACCTTTTCAACTGTATACCTGCTGGAAACAAGTCTCTCTGCTGTGTTCTCTAGAGAGCAAAGTTATCAAAAAACTCCTTGCATAATACACACTAAAGAAGAGTCTATGAAGGGCCCTAGAGGAATGACATGCTGGGCTGGGAAAGGCCTGATTGCCCCAGGACTGACCGAGCATCTGGGAGGCTGCACAGGGCATCTTGCAGTGTCTGCTCAGCATCCAGGACTCCTTCTGGTTTGGGTGGGTGGGGCTGACTCCACACCTGTAGATAGGATAGCCCAGAACTGGCCAATCAGGTGTTCACATCACCCCGGTCTTACTGATTGACTGAATGATAGGATTATGAACCAATCACAACCAACGAGACTCTATCCTTTGAATTTGGGGGAAATGCTAGGAAAGGAAAATACCTCCATTTTGTTCTTTGGGTTTTCTTTTCTTTTCGAGACAGTCTCACTGTTGCCCAGCTTGTAGTGCAGTGGTGCGATCTTGGCTCACTGCAACCTCAGCCTCCCGGGTTTAAGCAATTCTCCTTGCCTCAGCCTCTCGAGTAGCTGGGATTATAGGCTTCCTCCACCACACCTGGCTAATTTTTGTATTTTTTAGTAGAAATGGCGTTTCTCCATGTTGGCCAGGCTGGTCCTGAACTCCTGGCCTCAGGTGATCCATCCGCCTTGACCTCCCAAAGTGCTGGGATTATAGGCGTGAGCCACCACGGGTTTTCTAAAAGAATAGGATATGAGCCTGGAGCTGCTGGTTATCTTCTTGTTATCACAAACGGAGAGCCTGCCTGAGAATGTAACCAACATGTAGTAACTAAGAGCTGAGACAGGGGAGGGGGAAAGGATGGGAGGAGACAGAGAGGAACAGAGAGAGGAGGCTACAGAGGATGTCATTTGACCCGAGGGATTCAGCTGGAATAACCAGTGTTTCCGTTGTATGAACAAATATAAATCATTTTGGGGGTCCTAATTATCGTTGAATTAGGTTTCCGTGTCTTGCAACCCAGAGTGCCAAGTCTTGCAGATGCATTCTCCCTTCCTCCTCAAACTCTCACTGCATCTCATTCCAGCAAGCTTTGGGAATGTAGGAGACAGAAGTGGATCATGCCAAGGGCTATCTGCACCGGCTGTCTCTCTTTAGACCTGAGCAACAGGACAATTCGAATGCCCATAAATGGGAGAAGAAATAAAAGTATGACATAATTCAGTTGCAGCATGCAGGATTCAAACTAGACTCCTGGAAAGACATCCTCAACGGAGAGATTCTCTTGAAAGAGTATTCCTATCAATAGTTTCTCCATGATCATTCCTTTAATTGGAGCTGTTTCTCAATTCACCTGTCTGCTCGGGATCACAATGTTTCCAAAAAAAGTGAAGGAAGAAAAAGAGGAAAGAGAAAAAAAGAGGGAAGGGAAAAGGAAAAAAGGGAGGTACAGGGAGGGAGGAAGGAAGGAAGGAGAAAGAAAGAAGAAAGAAAGAAAAAGAAGAAAGAAAGAAAGAAAGAAAGAAAGAAAGAAAGAAAGAAAGAAAGAAAGAAAGAAAGAAAGAAAGAAAGAAAGAAAGAAAGAAAGAAAGAGAAAAGAGAGAGGGAGGGAGGCAGGAAGGAAAGAAAAGAAAAGAGATTTCTTAAATCAGCAGTTCTCAATCCTCACTACATGTCTGAATCACCTGTGGAGCTTCTGAAGCCAACTCATATGCAGGTTCTACCTCCAGAAATTCTGATTTAATTCATGGTGGGTGGGAAGAAAAGTTGGCATTCTTTGAAGACTACTGAGTAGGGCTGGTATCTTCCTCATGGAAGTGTGGTCCATGGATCTGAAGCATCAGCATCACCTGGGAGTGTATTAGAAACGCAGGTCCTGCCCCAAACGTGCAGAATCCCAGTCTGTGTTTTCAGATGATCCCTAGATAATTCAGATGGTTCATGTGCACATTCAAGTTCAAGAAGTGTTAAGAGACAGGAACTCACCTGAATCTAGCTTCCATTCTGGGGAGAAGACATTGCTGTGTTCCCTGTGACACTCAGTGTCTTCAGAGGAGCAGCCTGCCCTGGTGGGGAGGGGCAGGTGTGACTCTTCAAATAGAGAGGAGAGGACCACTTCAGCCAGGGAGATGGAATTATCTAGAGCTCCCATGCCTCTCTATTGCCTCTGCCTTCCAGGAATGACACGCCGTGCTGTGCAACAGGCACTTCAATAACCCACAAACAGAGCAGCCCAGAGTTACCACTCCAGAGCAGCATCCCACAATGACAACCGAGGAAATCATTTTTATGTTTCATTAGTGTTCCTTAATAGAGACAATCTGCTCCCAGGTGTGACTGCCTCGGTAACAAGCTAGACCAGCCGCTTCCCCTTTCTACCAGCCAACTCTGATGTAAATGTGAATCACCAGGGAGATTCTGATTTGGTTCTTCTCAGGTGGGGCCGGGAACCTGCATTTCTAATCAGGTGGTGCTGATGCTGCTGGTTCTTTGAGTCTTGAGGAGGCCTCAGCCTCCACACATATGTCCAGAAGACCCACTAGGAAGCATTCCTGTGCTAAGAGTTTTCTCTAATGCAACCTCATTTACTTCTAATAATGCCACAAGGTGGTGGAATAATTATAAATTATACTCATTCTTCATCGGAGGCAACTGAGACTCAGAACCCACTTGAACACCAGACCTGACCAAGCATTAGAATGGCCTGGGGACCTTTCCAAAATCCACTCCCTGGAAGACTTTGATTCTGGGGTGGGTGCAGGAATATGTATTTTTAAAAGGTCTTCAAGTCATTACAGTGTAACTAGTATGTGGACTGACTTGCTTTGGGGAATTACAAGTAAGACATTACTACCTGTCTAGAGCAGATCAGAGCAATCTTGTCCTTCCTATTTCCTTTAAAGAGTAGCTGTATCTTATTTTCTTTATGTCTTTGACACCTAGCCCAAAACCTGTCAAAAAACAAGAGCTTAATAAGAGTTATTGATTGGCTAAAGGGATTGAGAAGTGGATAGTAGATGGATGCATGCATGCAGGTATGTATACGAGGATAGAGGAGGAAGGGTGGAAGGGAGAAACAAACAAAGGTGGGAGGGAGGAGGAATCAATCTGGGGTCTCCTATAGCTTGCTGTTTACACACAAACTTGCATCAAGTTCTCAGAAGCATTTTTTTAAGAGTCATAGATATAAAACAAGGGGTAGTACCGTAGCAGGTGAGTAATGCAAGATGCAATGACTATATTCACAGGATGCACCAAAATCCATGCCAACTAATGGGCAAAGGAGGGAGGGAATGGAGAGCCTGACTCTGCTGGAAGATGTGAAAGGACTGTGTCAGCATCTGTGCCAACCAGCATGACTGGCTCCCTAGGTGTCTGTGATTAACCTAAAGCCACAGCCTATTTGCAGACACAAGCCTCCCTGGGCTCATTTTTGCCAATTTGAATATAACCTAGTCCTTCTTCTTCTTCCACTTTTCTTCCTGACCTGGCCTCCTTTTTTATCTTGATTTCCTGCCTTTCCCTCTGTCTTGTTCTCAGGGTCTTATTGAACCTTCTGTTCAATGCTCAGTGCTCCTCATCGCTATCTTTCTCTAGAGGTAAAATTGGGACCACTTTCTCATCAAGATCTATCCCACTATCATCAAGCATATAGAACCAGCCTGTCTTCAGCACAACTACAAATTAAGTGAAGGTAGTCTTCATATTCTTACTATCCCCCAACCCCACTGAAACTCAAGCCTCCCTTCTCCCAACCCCACACCAAAGAGTCATTTTCCCATCCAGTGCCATAGCTTTCAAGAGCCTCTATACACTGATGACTCTGAGATATATATTTTATTTTATTGTTTTGTAGAGACAGGGTCTTAGTCTATGGCCCAGGATGGAGTGCAGTGATGTAATCATAGCTCACTGCAGCCTCATATTCCTGGACTCAAGTGATCCTCCCACCTTAGGCTTCCAAGTAGCTAGGACTCCTGATGTGTGGACCATGCTCAGTTACTTTAAATATTTTTTAAAGACAGGGTCTTGCTGTGTTGGTTAGGCTGGTCTCAAATTCCTAACCTCAAGCAATTTTCCCACCTCAGCCTCCCAAAGCACTGGGATTACAGGCATGAACCACCGTATCTGGCCTGAAATTTACATTTTTAATCGCAACTTGTCCCCTTACTTCCAGGCTTGTATATCTAACTGAGTGATTAGGATCTCCCCTTGGGAGTCTAACAATGATCTTAACCTATCTACAACCAAACCTCTAACTCTCATCCATTCTTCTCCTCCCATGGTCCTCTCCACCTTGGTTGTGGGATCACTATTCACCCAGTCTCAGTCATCCTTGATCATTTACCATCTCTCACTCCCAGAGCTAATTCTCTGGGAAGTCCTGAGAGTTCAACCTTCACCATATATTCTGAATTGGAACCCACATCATCCCCTTCATTACCACCCTGGTCCAAGCCACCACTGTCTCCCTCCTGGATAATTTCATCACCCTCCAAACTGGTCTTCTGGCTTTTATTATTGCTTTCCACTGTGTTCACCCTCTTTACAGAGGCCAAAATGAACCTTTGCAAATTGACATAAGCTCATATCACTCATCTGCTTAAGCCTCTCTTAAAGCTCACCATCCCTTCACCATTTAGCCATTTTACTGTGACCTTCAAGGTCCTAAGCAATCTTGTCCCAGGCTACCTCTTCGACTACACTAACGTTCTTCCTGCTCACGATGCTTTTGAGTATTCCTAACATATCTACAAACAAACCTAACTCTCCTCCACACTTCTCCTCCCATGGTCGTCCCCAGCACCAACCTCCTTCCCACCTCCTTTGAACTTGCTGCTGGTTCATTCTTCACTCAGAGGATGCAGAGAAAGGGGAACTCATATACTGTTGATAGGAATGTAAATTAGTACAGCCACTATGGAGAACAGTACGGACGTTCCTCAGAAAACTAAAAATAGAACTACCACATGATCTAGCAGTCCCACTTCTGGGTATATGCCCAAAGGAAAGGAAATCAGTATGCTGAAGAGATATCTGGACTCCCCTATCTATTGCAGCGGTATTCACAATAGTCAAGACAATAGAATCTACCTGTCCATCAACAGATGAAGAAAATGTGGTGTATATACACAATGGAATACTATTTAGCCATAAAAAGAACACAATTCTATCATTCACAGAAGCATGGATGAGCTCGAAGGACATTATGTTAAGTGAAATAAACCAAGCACAGAAAAATAAATATCCCATATGCTCACTCATATGTGGAAGCTGCAAAACAAAACAGATCTCATAGAATTAGAGAATAGAATAGTCGTTACTAGAGGTAGGGAAGGATGGGAGGAGAGGGGATAGCTAAGGCTAGTTAAGGGAAACAAAATTACACCTAGTAGGAGAAATAAGTTCTAGTGTTCTCCAGTACTAGGAGGTGACTATCATGAACCACAATTTATTGTATATTTTCAAATAGCTAGAAGAGTGAATTTTAAATGGTTTCCACACAAAGGAATGATAAATGTTTGAGGTGATGGATATGCTAATTATCCTGATTTGATCATTACACATTGCATCCATGTATGGAAATATCACATTTTCCCTCTTAAATGTGCACAATTGTTATGCATCAATTAAAAATGACAAAAGCAAAACAAAATAAAATAATGTCTTGTCATTGCTCATTCTCTCTCCTGAACCCATCTTATTTTCCTTCATACAACCTATTACCAACTCATATTTATAAACACACACCCATCTACTCACACATTTATTTCCTTATCATCTGTCTCCATCCAACAATAAAAGAGCCTCATAGACCTTTTCTATACTGATCTCAGCTGCATCCATGATTCCTTGGACAGTGCCTGGATCATAGCAGATATTCAATCTAGTTTCGAACAAATAAGAATTGTCTGCCTCTGCCTTGCTCAGCAGCATGATAATCTGGATTATAAGAACCATGCTTTATCCATTCATGTATCCATCATTGTCCTGGCATTTTGCTTTTCAACAAATAAGCTCAGTAAATGCTTGCTACCATATGGCTTGTCAAGTAAATGACGATACATTCACATCATGGAATTCTGTATATTCTTATTCCATTTTTGTAAAAAAAAAAAAAAAAGTCATAATGCTTATAGAAAAGAAAACAAGAAGGTTATACCCCAAAATGAAAATAAGATAATCATTGTATGGTGACAGCTAAAGTTTTGTTTCTTTGTTGGCCTTTCTCCATTTTCTGTTTGTTTGTTTGTTTTTGTTTTTGTTTTGTTTTTTGTTTTGAGATGGAGTCTCGCTTTGTTGTCCAGGCTGGAGTGCAGTGGCACGATCTCGGCTCACTGCAAGCTCCACCTCCCGGGTTCACGCCATTCTCCTGCCTCAGCCTCCCGAGTAGCTGGGACTACAGGCGCCCGCCACCACGCCTGGCTAATTTTTTGTATTTTTAGTAAAGACGGGGTTTCACCGTATTAGCCATGATGGTTTTGATCTCCTGACCTCGTGATCTATCCGCCTCGGCCTCCCAAAGTGCTGCGATTACAGGCGTGTGCCCGTAATGTGCCCGGCTGGCCTTTCTCCATTGTCTAATTTTTCTGCAACAAAAATTTACCACTCGCACAACCAAAATCTAACTGCAAAACATTTTAATGTAATCCTGTTTGAAGGTAAAAACGCTAATCATCTAATACTCTGAGAGTTTATATGCTGAGACCTGGATTCTCACCTCTGCTCCTTAGGTTGCTCCCAGACAAGTCACTATCTTCTAGGACCAAGACTCAGTTTATGCCTCTGAAAAATGGGGACATTATTTGTTCTTGATATGGAAATGTGATGAGGCTCAAATAACAATGTCTACGTGCAAATATTTTGAAACAGAAATAGCAGTACATTTTGAGGGCTTATCAATAATGAATCCTTACAGAGCATTGGTAGATATTACAGAGTTTGCTGCCTTGTTAGCAATGACATTTGCATAGCCATGCTTCATCCCAAGGGGGTACCTCATGGTGGAAATGCTAGTCACTGTAGGGAGGTAAATGGAGGAACTAGTTTTTCATCAGGCCACCCTTTGGGCTCCCCTAGATTCCCATTACTACGTGACCACATACTGTTTACTTGCAAGACTTAACGTTTCAGGGCATTCTACTGAAATGACCCCTCTGGGGAGGAGGGACACAGCAAAAGCTAAAAGCAAGCAATTGGACCATGAAACCCCTTTCCTTTCCCTTTCTCTTCCAGTCATACCCAGCTTACCAACTATACCCCATAACCTGCCCAAATATGCCAACACACACGAGCATGCATATGACTAAACAGCCTTCATTTAAGTTTTGACAATTCTGCCTTTAAAAATAAAAGTGTGTCTGAGCGTCTGTGATATTTTACCCAAATGGAGCTGAGGGCTGCAGACCAAGGATGATGGCAGACACGAAGGGTTGGCTCATTAACCTTGCCTAATGTCTCCTACCACAGTCTCACAGAAAAAGGCTCATTGAGCAGCCACCAGATGAAATCTCCATTAGGTTCCTTCCCGCTGTATAGGCCTCAGTTTCCCCAACTGTAAAATTAGGAGGATAGCAGGGAACAGGGAAGCGGGTAGGTATCTATCTTACATACATCACCTTGTAGTATTTTTAAAATTCAAAAGAGATTAGCCCAGACCCTCATCCCACACGCAGCAGAAGACTCAGGTTCTTTTCCAAATTGGTCCAGGGAAACTTAAGGGTGAAGGTGGAGCTTGTATTTCTTTATATCCAGATTTCTCTCTCTCTCTCTCTCTCCCTCTCTCTCTCTCTGTTTCTCTCTCTCTCTAAGACAGGGACTCTCCTGTTGCCCACACTGGAGTACAGTGGCATGATCCTTGACCTCTCAGGCTCAAGCAATCCTCTCACCTCAGCCTCCAAATTAGCTGGAACCATAGTGGTGTGCCACTGTGCCTGGCCATTTTTTTTTTTTTTTTTCCGGAGAGACAGATCTCACTATGTTGCCCAGGCTGTTCTTGAATTCCTGGGCTCCACTGAAGCTCCCACCTTGGCTTCCCAGATTGCTGGGATTGCAGGCATGAGCCACCACATCCAGCCTGGATTCTCTGTTTTGCTGAGTTGGTTCCTTTTGTGGATCAACACTTCAGCACCTTACATGCTCTCTTCTTTTCCCTTATTATGTCATCTCATACTGAACACTGCTCCCATTCCTTTATTTCCCCAAGTGCCACCAACACGAGTCTCAGCATGTATGAGAGACTAGAATTGTCAGTTTTGATCAACAAATTGGAAATGAGGTATTCTGACTTTTGAAATCTGTGTCTGCTCCACCATAAGGAATTTCCCATGTTCTCTTCCATTCTCTTTGAAGTTCCACTACCCAGCATGCAGCTCAGCCTCTTGTCTCCTACACTTCCCTTCTCTTTTCTGCCTCTCCTGCTTATCCATGATCTTGAATTCTTATTCATTAGGCAGAACAATTGACCTCTTATTTTGTTTTGCTGTTTTGTTATAGCTTATATCCTTCAGGCCCTGTCTTTAATACCTAAAACAACCTGTAAAAATATATCTAAGACAAAGATGGTTTTCTCTCTAAAAGGACCTCTGGATGCCAAAGAGTTGACAGTTTTTTTGATACCTGCCACCAATCTCTGATTCCATGCCCAAAACAGACATCACTAATCAATCTCACCACTCTTGGCTACTAATAGGGCAGGTAACTGTAGGCAGATTGTATTAGTCTGTTCTCATGCTGCAAATAAAATCATACCCAAGACTGGGTAATTTATAAAGGAAAGAGTTTAACTGAGTCACGGTTCAACATGGCTGGGGAGGCCTCACAATCATGGCAGAAGGCAAACGAGAAGCAAAGCTACATCTTACACGGTGGCAGGCAAGAGGGCATGTGCAAGGGGACTCCCCTTTATAAAACCATCAGATGTCATGAGTCTTATTCACTATCATGTGAACAGCATGGGAAAACCCCACCCTCGTGATTCAATTACCTGCCACCGGGTCTGTCTCTCCCATGACACGTGGGGATTATAGGAGCTACAGTTCAAGATGAGATTTGGGTGGGGACACAGCCAAACCATATCATAGACGCTACGAGTTGACAACAGCTGCCACATGAGTTGCAATCTTTGTGCGCTCTCTGATGCCCAGATGACATCCAAGTTTCCTTCTAATTTTGATTTTCTAAGGTTACTGAGAGCAGAATATTCACTGCAAAAAATCAACTGACGACCTCATAGTCATGTGCATGGAAATAGTCCAGGTGATCTGAACAGGACATATTCTTGCCTCAAACGATTCCTTTCCCTTGGCTCCAATAGTGTGCCACAGACCCTAATGTCACCCATATTTGATTACACCTTTGGACTAAAATAGGAAATATCCTCGTTAAATAAGCATAACATACCTTGTTCTCTGCTCAGAATGTTCTCCCCCACCCTTTTCTTTGGTTTGACTTTCTTCTACTCAATCCTCCAGGCTCAGCTGAAACGTCATTTTCTCCAAACAGACATCTCTGATAACCCTTCCCCCAAAATAGGTTAGGTCCCCCTTCCTTTACTAGGTGCTCTTACAGCACATGTACTTTCCCTGTATAACTCTCACCAACATTTAATTATATCATTTTACTTATATTCTACCATCCCAACTAGACTCTAGCCCTAGCACCAAGACATGCCCGAGCATAGAAGATACTCAGTAAATATTTGCTAAATGATTGACTGGTGATTGATTAATATCTACTTACCAGGAAGATTGTGAGACTTAGAGATGCATACTTTATATAAAATACTTAACAAAGTGCCTGGCACACAGTAAGTGCTTCATAAAGAACAATAATAAGAATATTACTAATAGAGGATCTGTGTTCTCTCTCGCGCTCTCTCTCTCTCTCTCTCTCTCTCTGTATGTATTATCTCATATAATCCTCACAACAACATTTACAAAGGAACTGGTGTTGTTCCCAGTATAAAAATGAAGAAATAGAAGCTCAGGGAAGTGAAATGACTAGCCCAATGCTGTTAAGTGGCAAACTCAGAACCTCTGCCTGTGGGCCATCCTAGAGGGATCAGAGAAGGGGCATTAGGACAGGGACTTGAAGGTGAGTGAGGTCTGCACTGCAAGGAAAGGGTGAGTACAGTAGAAGGGCTAACTAAGGCTAGAGCCTTAGAGTCAGAACAACCTGAGCTCCAATCCCTCCCCGCCCATTTCTTAGCCCAGTGGCTTGGGCAAGTGACTTTATCCCTCTGAACCTCAGCGCACTCCTCTATAAAATGGAAATAATACTTCTATCTGTAATTGTGGTGATGAGACAAGATCCCACAAGTGAAGCACTTGACAACTTGGCACACTGTGTGAATCATTATGCAATACTCATAGAGATAAACATGAAAATTTTTCTTTCTTCTTGATTTTCTTCTCCTCTCTCCTCTCTCTCTCTCCTCTCTCTCTCTCTCTCTCTCCCACACACACACACACCCACCCTTTGATTCTTAGAACATTTTTAAGTGAGTAAAGATACTGAGCAGAAGCTTCCCTACCCATTGCTCAGTAGAAAGATGTGTTTTGGGGAGAACAGGGTATTTTCCCTAATGCCCGAAAACAAAGGGAGATTATTGGGTACAATTAATTGTTCAAACTGCCAGAGATGTGAAAGTAGAGGGAGTAAACAGATGCTGCTCTGAGCTCTGTGCTCATTAACTCAGAGAAGGGATTCATTTCCTATGCATGATTAACTCCCCATCGTCGGTGATTTACACAGCAGATGATCAAATGAGAATTCATTATCCCTCAGACAGAGGGTCTGAGAACTCGGCATTCAGCCTCCTGAGACATCTCTGTCCCCTAAATTCCTAGGGTGTCTGTGATTAGCGCCTTGACCCAGGAATATGCTGTGTGTTTTGGTCAAGTTCTCCCAGGGGCTCTAAAAGCGCAGTCGTCAAAAGCAGCTCTGGATGAGCCACAAGACCTCTCCCACGGCTGGAAGGGACCCAGAATTCAGCCACCTTTAGTCTCCACTGCATCTTGCCATTGTTTAAAGGAACAGCTGTATTCTGCAATATAATGCCAACCATGGCAAGGCTCATGTTCAGCAAAGAAAGCTCTCAGGACCAAAAGGAAGAGCTAACATCACAGTCCAAGGTCGAGCCATAGAGACTTGAGAAGTATTTATTGAGCCTACTATAACATGAAAAATCAAGAATATCATAGTCGCTTTTCCCCACATTGGACAGAAAATGTCTTCCTGGAAGGCTGAGTGATTACCTTTAGTGCTAAGTAAGTGGCACACAAATGCAAGGGGCTCTACAATGCCCTTACCTTCCGGAAAAGGGTAATTATACTCTAAGGGCTTTCTTTAGCCATCAATGGTACAGAGATCAAAGGATGAGGAACCAAAACTATTTGAGAGAAAGAGCAGGATCTCTGCCCTGCACTGTCCTGTATCAAATAACCTTACACCACTCACCATGAGACAGGGTTTGTTGGGGAGATGGTGGTGATTCAGATACTTCAGAAGCTCAGGCTAGAAGTGGTAATGGGATAAGGACATGAAGAATTAGACAACAAATTTTTCATATTCCTCTCTCTAGACCAGGGCTTCACTGTGATGAATTCTTTACTAGGACTCAGAAACAAGAGAAAAATAAGAATCATCCTTGTAATAATTTTTCATAGAACTAAATTGGTTTGTTAAAATAATTCTTTATTTTGAAATCATGCACTTCCTTCCCTTTCTCTCATGTTTAAATAAGTTTCTTGTCTGAGTGCAGTGGCTCCTGCCTGTAATACCAGCACTCTGCAAGGCTGAGGTGGGAGGATCACTTGAGCCTAGGAATTTGAGACCATCTTGGGCAACACAGTGAGACTCCCATCTCTATTTAAAAAAAAAAAAATTTAAAAAATAAATATTAAAAAATAAAATAAAAGATAAAGAATTAAATTTCTTTTAGAAAATGAGGGTGATGACAAGATCTGTTTGTTTCAAAGGCTTTTTAGCAAAATCCAAAGTTGCCGAATCTGTGTCAGACATCTTCTTTAAAAAAAAATCATGAAATTTCCAAACGACACAGCCACAGCTATAAATAAAGGCAGTATAGATAAAGCTCTATGGAGGCTTAGCAAGGAGGGCGATACGTCTCCTCACTCGGGTGAAACCAGAAAAGGCTTCAAAAGAGTTGACATTTGGGTTGAGACTTTAAAGATGGATGGGCTTTGTATACATCGCGTTTGAGGTGAATTCGAAAGAGCATTCCAAGTGGAGGACAGAGCCAGAACAAAGGCACAAGGATGGGAACAGAATCCCAGAATGAATCATGCTGCGGGAATAGCAAAGACCTAGTTTAACCAGAGCAGTGGTATCTAACCGGCGAGCCACCGCCTCCTAGAGGGCTGTAGAGGTATTGCAAGGTATCTGCTAACGTCTCATCCCCAGTGCAATTACTTGCCAATGTCTGTATGTCCATCCCTTTGAAAGCATTACTGAATGAGTAGATATATGTGGTTAACAAATGGCTCCTCAAACAAAATTTATTCAGATACCTGCCATTTTAAAAATCCATGATTTTTTTAATGTCAAAAAGAGATCCCTATGCTCATTCCCTATCCATTCATTCAACCAGAATTCATTGAGAACCCACTATATGCCAGGCACTGTACTCAACAAAACCTGCTTTTCTGAGCAAGATTTGGACCAGGGACACCAATGAGGAGGTTCTTGTAATCTGGGCGAGGGATAGGGAAGAGACAGGCTGGGGTGATAGCAAAGAAAAGGACAGAAAGTGGGCAGATTCGGGCATAACTGAAAGTAAAATAAATCAGACTTGCCAGTGTATTTGATGTAATCAGAGAAAGAGAGGAGTCAAAAATCATTCCTAGGATTTTAGCCTGAACAATTAGGTATGATGTATACACCTACTATGTACTCACAAAAATTATTTTAAAAAAAATATATAGAGAATGGCCAGAAGTTAAAAGCTCCTTCTTGTGTGAAATAACCCAAGATCAAATTCTCCCTTCATCACTCACTGGCCGTGTGACCTTGTGCAAGTCACTCAACTTCTCTAAGCCTCAGTTTCCTCATCTGTAAAATGGTAATGCACATAAAGTGTGACATACAATAAATAATGATACTACAATATGATGAAAAGGTTGAAAGCATCGGACATTAACATGAGGCTTGTAAAGGTGGGCAAGAGGGTCACAGAGCATAACCCTGGAGGCTAGAACATGACTGTGAAGGGAAGGGGGAGGACCTCAAATGCCAAACCAAGAAGCCTAGACATTCATAACTTAAGGTGTTTTCTCTATTTACTCCAGAAAGTCAACAGCTTGGGATTCCTGAGAATACCCGGGGAAGATGCTCTTCAATCAGCCAACACTTGCTGAGCACCAACTCTCTATAAAAGTTCACCATGCTTGGCACCATGGGGGATGCAAGGAAAGATAAGATATCATTTTTGCCCCCGATGAGTCAATTAAATCTCAAGAGTCACAGATCAGAAGTGTTCATCTTCGGCCGGGCGCGGTGGCTCACGCCTGTAATCCCAGCACTTTGGGAGGCCGAGGCGGGGGGATCACAAGGTCAGGAGATCGAGACCACGGTGAAACCCCGTCTCTACTAAAAATACAAAAAATTAGCCGGGCGCGGTTGTGGGCGCCTGTAGTCCCAGCTACTCGGGAGGCTGAGGCAGGAGAATGGCGTGAACCCGGGAGGCGGAGCTTGCAGTGAGCCGAGATCGCGCCACTGCACTCCAGCCTGGGCGACAGAGCGAGACTCTGTCTCAAAAAAAAAAAAAGAAGTGTTCATCTTCAACAGTGTTCATCTTTGAACAGCAGCATACTATAAGATAGATCCTGGTGGGAAGCTGGAAGTTGTCGAGATCCTTATGAGGACTTAGCTGGAAATCTCCTGGGTGATATCAGCGTGGGTCTTCCCTTAATCTCTGCATCAAGATGTTCATCCTCACGCTACATAAGGACAGAGGTGATATGCTCACTTTGAGTTCCCATTCATCATCCTTCACCCTGACAACTGTTGGTGTACCCAACTCTGATCCACTTTACTAGCCCAGGACATCCATACCCTAGACGTTGCGAGTATTGGCTGCAAGGCTGACATCTGCCCTAGAGGAAAATTGCTGTCAGCCAAACAGGAGCTGTCTCTCACCCAGAAAGCTCGCTTTGGATACACAACTTCCCCCAAGACATCCTGCATCCAATAACTGACCGACCTGGAGTTTTAAAAGGCTCACCTCCTTGCTTTAATATGGGATCAATTCTGCACAATTCATGCTCCAGAGCTCCCTGTGGGACCAGGCCATAGTTTCCAACTGAGGCCATACCCTTGCTTGGCTGCTTCCCCTGATCACTTCTGCTTCTTTTCCTCCCCTTCTCCTTTTCTTTTAAGGGTCTTACCTCAATATATTACATTCATGAGAATCTCAGTCTCATATTCTTCTTCTATAGAACCTAACCTTAAATCTCAAGCTTGCACTCTACTCTCTAACCCAATGTTATTATTAATAATAGATAATATTTTTGAACTTCTACTATGTGCCAGACAACTCTTTATACACCGCATCTTATATTATCTCACGGGTTCAGTGCTATTACCCCATTACAAAGATGAAAAAAAGAACAGAAGCTCTAAGAGGTTATCATGTGTGGTATGCCTAACAAGTTTCCTCTGGCCTCTGGGAAAGAAACTAGATCTCCTATGGGATTGCACTCTTCATTCTGCAAAACGATTCTTTCCTCCCTTGCAAATGCTCCTCTGAGCTCCTGTGAGCTCCTCTTCTTTCCGCCTGCCTTTTTACTTCTCATATCCGCCCACCCCCTCTGAAAACCAGTGGTCAATTATGTGGGTTTCACAGCTCAAGATCTCCTAGGGCAGAAAATTCAATTTATTTCCATTTGCTTTAGTTTTCTCTCGGAATGCCTTTTTTTAAATTGGCAATAAGCACTTTAGTCCTCCCAAGGATTGTTCACTCAACATGTTCCTAGCATTTTTAATAGGTATGTGTTGTGGGAGGAGGGACCATACATCCTTCTTTTCCAAGTGCTTAAAATAATTGATGAGATCAGGGTCTACTCTAGAAATCACAGAGGGTTCTCTCCCCCCAAAAAAGGCTAGTGCCAGCAAAGTAAAAAGGTAAATATCCAAACCCTTCCTGGAGGAAGGGACATAAGAGAGTGAGGATGACTTTAAAAAAAAAGAAAGAAAAGAAAGAAAGGACAGGGGTGTGGTGGATATAGCTAAAGGAAGAAGGAAAAAATAAAAGGAAGAAGCCTACATGCTTTAGATACACTGTTCCTTCTGCATGGAATGGCTTCTCTCCTGCTCCAATTACTGTACTCTTATTCATACTTCAAAACCCAGTTGAATTTCATCAACTCTAAGAAGATTGATATGAGCTTCCCAGCCTCCCCACACAGTCCCTGCTGCCTGTGGACATACAGTACACAACCCATTCTCAAAATGTATTAATAGAATGAATGGTTAATAGGTACAAAAAAATAGTTAGAAGGTCGGGTGCAGTGACTCATGCCCATAATCCCAGCACACCGGGAGGCTGAGGTGGGTGAATCACGAGGTCAGGAGTTCAAGACCAGCCTGACCAATATGGCGAAA